>NC_062970.1:6762580-6995580 GCF_023119035.1 Salvia hispanica | reverse complement strand
TTTGGATGTGTTTTTACTTGTACTTTTTAGTGTTTTATTTTATAATATTTTTATTTCACTTTTTATGGAAATGTCTAACCGAGACTCTTAATGCCGGACGGATGAAAATGGTCAACCGGGACTTCTAATGCCGGATGGAGGGAGTATATAAAAGTAGGATCCACAATCCACTAACTTTTTCAACTTGATTTTTATTATATTTCTTAAAACTCGTGTTGGGTCAAAATGAGATAAGTTTTGGAGGATGGAGGTAGTATGTTAATCGGAGTGCTAATTGAACGACTAAAAATAAAATCAATTGTCACAATCGTTTGACACAGCCCTTAATCACGATGGTGACATGGTGCTATTAAATTGCATACGGCCACCAATAACCCTCATCAAACTTTTTTAAGTCTTTAATTAATTTCATAACTGTTTCATTTTTTGAGAAAATGTACGATTAAAAGAGTACAATTTGACTACAATTTGTAAGTTTATGAGTACAATCAGTTCCATCAAAGAGTACAATTTGACTACAAATAGTAAGTTCATGAGTAGAGCAATGATAAACAACCAAATTTTGTACAACTAAAATAAAGTTATATTAATAATTTGATGTATTAATTATATATTAAAATTATAAATATAGTAAGTGGATAAGTTAAAAAGACTTATTAGCCTTTAATCTCATTTTTTATATTTATATTTGAATTTTCTTTCTATTAGTTTTAAAATTTTGAATTAAAGTATGCACTAGTTACATATATAATTCTAAAAAAATAAAAAAATTATAAAAAATCATAAATATATAACCACAATATTATGCACTTTCCATGTACTATATATGTATCTAATATTTTAATTAAATTCATAAATAAACCTATTTTTTTGTCAAATAAACAAGAATTTGGTTGTACAAAATTTGGTCACATAGATTTATTATTATGAGTAGTGTATTACTGTATTTATTTAACAACAAATCTATGTGACCAAATTTTGTATAACCAAAAACTAGTTTATTTGACAAAAAATTAGGTTTATTTATGCATTTAATTAAAATATTTGGATGCATATATAGTACATGGATAGTGCATAATATTGTGGTCATATATTTATGATTTTTGTATAATTTTTTTATTTTTTTAGAACCATAAATATAATTAGTGCATACTTTAATTCAAATTATTAAAAAAATAGAAAGAAAATTCAAATATAAATATAAAAAATGAGGTTAAATGCTAATAAGTCTTTTTAACATTTTTTGGGAAGATATATTTATCTTTCTATTTATTTTCTTCTCTTTATTTTCTTACAATTTAGAAATATATATTTATCTTTTCATGATAACAAATGAGTAATATTCCATTCTTAATTTAGAATTAATTTGTATTGGTCTTAGCCTATAAAGAGAATATGATGGCATCAATCATTTGATTTGGTCTGTCCAAATAGTTGTTGAATGGGAATCTTTTTCGCCCCTACTACTTACTACCAGTCCAAATGAAATGGGAATCACATTGTTTTTTATTAAAAAAAAGCCAAGATACATCACATACAGAGCATATGTAACATATTTCCTTGTCGTAACCTTAAGAGAATCCAAATTACATTATTCCTCCTCTTTTTACCAAACAATCTCTATTTACCACTCATTTTCACTTTATGTAGATTATTATTTAAGTAAATAAATTTGCTCTCATTCTATTTCATAATAAAATTTTACGTCAAAAGGGATACGTAACAAAAACACTAAGCAAAAAGAATAGAATACATGCCAAAGTATCGAATCAAATCTCATAGCATCCATAACTGATGCTCTGTGTGCTCTAGGTGACGTTCCAAGGGGAGGGTACGGGACGAGCCTCACACTTGCTCGCGAAGGTTAATGTGATGATGGCTCGCAAATTTTTTTCCCATTTTTCTTTTATTTTATAGTTTGTATAAAATAATTGTGGTATTCCTAGTGGTACTAGGTTCGGACCTAACAAAACACATACCATAGTCTTATATGAAAAATTTTGCAATATATACACCAAGTTGTTTTAGAAGGCCACTTTTGAATTTAACCCAGAGAAGAACATCAATTTAATTTTTAACCAAGGTAGTAATACTATAAGTAGAAAATACAATGATAGTATGACACTCGTCCCACTAAAGAATTTCAAAGAATCAAGCCCATAATACAACAACCACTGGTACCAAAGATGACTAATTTTTGTTGTTTCTAGAATTATTGAAAAAATATTACTAGTACAAGTTACTACAATGCATACCCCATCTATAATTCTATAAATAGAGGCTTGATCTCCTCATCAACTACCACCTTCAAAATAACCTCAACATTTAACTTAGTAATGGCTCCAACCCCAATCTCAGCCATCAAAGTAGGCCACATAGATGATGTTCAAGAGCTCAGTAATGCCAAATCCTCAGACATCCCTCCAAGATTCATCCGCGACACAACGGAGAGGCCAGCCTTGGACAAGCCCATCTTAAGCTCTGACACCATCCCTATCATTGATCTCTCCAAACTTGCCAAAGGAACCACTGCTGAACTACACAACCTCATGAAAGCCTGTCAAGAGTGGGGCTTCTTTCAGGTTCATGTCTAAGTTTTTTTGCATCCTTGAAAAATAAGTGTATTGTTTTTCTAATTACTATGCTTTTTATTGCAGGTTGTGAATCATGGGATTGATGTGGAGTTGGGTGAGAGAATAGAGAAAGTGGCTATGGATTTCTTCATGTTGCCTTTGGAGGAGAAGCAGAAGTACCCCATGATTCCTGGAACTATACAAGGCTATGGTCAGGCCTTCATCTTCTCTGAAGATCAGAAATTGGATTGGTGCAATATGTTTGCACTTGGTGTCATACCAGACTACATTAGGAATCCCAAACTCTGGCCATCTAATCCTTCAGATTTCAGGTGATAATTTTTCACCACTATGTTGATTGTTGAGTTTCATTCATAGTCTGTGCTTATTTAAACTGTTTTCAACAGTGAGACTTTGGAAACATACTCAGCACAAGTAAGGCAACTATGCAAGAATCTACTGAAACATATAGCCACAACACTTGCACTAAAAGAGGATGTTTTTGAGGAGATGTTTGGTGTGGCTGTGCAAGCAGTGAGGATGAATTACTACCCGGCTTGCCCAAGGCCCGATCTCGTCTTCGGGTTAAGCCCGCATTCCGATGGAAGTGCCGTCACAGTTCTGCAACAGGGGAAGGGCAACTCAGTTGGCCTCCAAATACTAAAAGATGGTAAATGGATATCAGTTCAGCCCATTCCCAATGCACTAGTCATCAACATTGGAGATACAATTGAGGTACTTTTCTTATTAGCACAACAACTTAATCACTTTACTTGATAGTTGTTTATAACTTTTGTTTTTGTTTTGAAGGTTTTGACAAATGGGAGATACAAGAGTGTGGAGCACAGAGCAGTGACTCACAAGGAGAAGGATAGGCTGTCTATAGTGACATTTTATGCTCCAAGCTACGATATCGAGCTCGGTCCAATGCAGGAGTTTGTAGATGAGAATAACCCTTGCAAGTATAGGACATACAATCATGGAGAGTATAGTAAGCACTATGTTACCAACAAACTGCAGGGGAAGAAGAGGTTGGAATTTGCAAAGATTGTGAACTAGTAGCTTCATTTTCATTGAAAATGTCAAGATTGTTTTAGGACTTGTGAATAGAAGGTTGTTGATGTAACATATATCTCCAGTTCTATTATGTTCTCATATTCAAATCAAGTGTTTTTCTCTTTTGGAATTTGCCTGAATAATTGAAGCAAGTGGGGCTGATATATATAACTAGTTTTTTCTTTGGGTTATTTACTTACTATTCAGTACTCAACTTTTGTGATCTTTTACAATTTAGAGCTCTCAAATTTGTTGCATGAGACTTAAGTAGAATGTTAAAATTGGGGCATTATTGCTAAATTTTAAAAGTGGCTTAAATAGCCAATGGCCTAAAAATTGGGACAAGACGCAAACAAGCATCAGGGCCATTGGATCCCTTGAAAAAGAGTCGTATGGACTCAAGACACTACTAACGAAAACGTCATTAATAAAGAAGCAGAGAAACTTGATGCAGGCCTTTGGAACAAGAATGTGTCTAGTGCTGCTGCTTTGAAAGAAGCTGAAGAAGTTAGAACCCATGCTGATCTATTTTTCTATCTTAATTGTTTGCACATCTATGCATCTTCTATAGCATCCAACTTATGCATGTGTACATTATCTTCTGCAGAATTCTGAAAGTAATTATGCTAGATGTGAGATGAGATGATATTGCTATTGATGCTACATTGGCTCTCAGTCGTCTTCCGCTTCTGATGTTGATAACTTGCATAATTTAGCAATGGCGGACAAGGCCGCATTGTGTAAAGGCAGTGGCCCTCATGCTGCAAATCATGTTATAGTGCCTCGCAATCGCCCCAACTTTGTCCGCCTGCTTGATTTTGTAAGTTGATTTTTGATTTCTTCTTCTTCTTCTTCTTCTTCTTCTTCTTCTTCTTCTTCTTCTTCTTCTTCTTCTTCTTCTTCTTCTTCTTCTTCTTCTTCTTCACGAGTTTAGGGCTCGAAACCCCAATGTAATGTCGGCCGGGAACGGGTTTTGTGAGCGTTAAAGCCACGAGATTCGGAGCCCGAATGATAGGGCAGTTTAGATATTGTAGGATATAGCGGATCCAGAAACTGATAATCGTGGGGTCAAAATAAATGAGATAACTAATATCTTTGTTCTGCTATAATAGAGTCATATTCTTTCGACGCGAATATTAAGAAAAAAATGACCTTATTATAGTAGAACATTCTAAAACGAAAAATATCACAACTATTTTGAACGTTAGGAAATATATATTTAAATAATTATTTTAAATAAAAAGTTATTAAAATTTAAATAGCACTTTATTATGCTATACTATACATGATAATTAGGTTCAATGAGTATTTTAAACAACTAAATATAATTTTATTATTAAATTTATAGTTTGGATATATTTAATAAAATCACCAAAAGTCAAAATATATTCGACTAAGAATCCTTATGATATACTATAGCACTTTAATAGAGTCTCATTAAGATAAGCAAAGTAATAAAATCAATAAACAGTATATTAATTATTATGTTTATTTAAAATATGATAAAAATGAATTTACGGATTAGAGGAAAAAAAATATACTTATTGATTAGTACTCGTACTGCAAAGTTGAAAAAAGAAAACGGTAAAAATTTCCTTATAGAAAAAGTAAAAATATTATATTAATGTTGAAACTCATGCTAAAGTTTTCGTATCTATACATATATAAAAGGCGAGTTTTGTTCTTATTAATATTTATAAGTTTTGGGAGAGATTTTAAATACTTATGAATCTTGCACAAAATTTTAAATAATTTTAAAAAATATAAATTATTTTTGGAGCTAAGAACGTGTAGTAAGTTTTATTAATAGTTAATCGGCAATAATATAATTCAGTCATGGATATTGTGCCATTAATTAAACAATGTAACAGCTGGTTCAATATTAAATTACCTTAATTTGCATCTAATTCAAATAACTTCCATTTTGGACCAATCAAAGTACTTTAATTTGGTGATAATTGTTAATAAAATTTCCTCCCATCAGGCATCATCAGGCATAAGTTAGTCAAAATCGAGATTAAACCCTGTTGACCGTTAGTTTTTAAGGAAATATTGACGGAGGACCAAAATGATCAAATTTCCATATGTTCAGGACTACAAAATTCAAAGATAATATTTATGACCAAAAACGTAAAATGATCATATGTTCAGGACCAATTTTGGCCTTTACTCTATATTTTAATTAAGACTCTTTAGTATTGATGATTATTTGTGTTAAATGGTGTAGAAAACATAATTGAAAGGGAAGAAGAAAAGAGAACGGTTGTTTTGAATAGGCTGATAATTTCATTGTATAAAGCACCCTTTAAATAAGGATTACAAACAAGTAAATATGGTAGAACTTTTGCTCCAAGTATTCTTGAGCACCAAGTATTATAAAATATTTTGTCAATCACCTAACTGGAGTAATTGATTCCAATCACAATCTTCCATTTTCTAACACTCCCCCTCAAATTGAGTGGTGGGGTCTCCAATAATCAATTTGCAAAGAGCATCTTCAAAAACTCTTTTGTTGACTGCCTTTGTCAAAATGTCAGCAAGCTGATCCTCTGAGCGAACAAATGGCAGCTCTACAATGCCTCCTTCAATGTTTTCCTTGATAAAGTGTCTATCCACCTCAACATGTTTGGTTCGATCATGTTGAACTGGATTCTCTGAGATGCTTATAGCGGCTCTGTTGTCACAGTATAGTCGACACTTTCTGCTAGGAGCTAAGCTGAGTTCCTTCATCAGTCTTCTTAGCCACATTATCTCAGTCAGTCCACTTTTGATTCCACGAAACTCTGCCTCAGCACTCGAGAGGGCGACCACTTTCTACTTTTTACTTCTAAGTCACCAAGTTACCTCCAACAAAGGTAAAGTACCCGGCGGTTAACCTTCTATCATTAGGATTCCCCGCCCAATCAGCATCGGTGTACCCATGGATGTCAAGATTATCACTCTTAGAGAACAACACTCCATGTCCTGTTGTCCCTTTCAGATATCGGCAAATCCTGAGCGCTGCTTCCATATTGTCTGTCTGCGGTCGATGCATAAACTGACTTATGATCCCTACTGCGTAGGCAATGTCTGGCCTAGTATGTGATTGATAAATAAGTTTTCCAACTAGTCGTTGATATTGACTTCGATCGGTCAACTCGGCCTTATCATTATTCTGCAACCCATGATTAACTGCTATAGGCGTATCTGCTGGCTTACACTCTAGGAGACTCGTCTCTGCTAGGATGTCCAATATGTACTTTCTCTGTCTAAAAAAGATCCCTCTCTGTGACCTTAACACTTCAATCCCAAGGAAATACTTGAGATCTCCTAAAGCCTTCATTTCAAATTCCTGAAACAGGTTCCTCTTCAAGCTCTCAATTTCTTCCAAGTCATCACTTATGACTGTGGGATCTCTTCTTCCTCATACAGTACTTTCTCAAAAGCTTGGGCCATTTCTGACAGATGACTAGTAACTAGGCAAGCAACGGAGTAGCGAGCCTTCCTGTTAATCCTCTCAGATGTGTACCTTTTAGGTGGAACTCCCCTATTCTCCCGATGAGGAAGGATGTATCCCCCTGTGTCGGGGTCAACTCCTTCGACCCCTTCTACTTCACTAGCTTCTTCACCTGTGCTCTCCGCAACGGGGTCTGTTTCTTCATCAACACTTACATCATCAGTAGTAAAAGGAACCGGGATTACAGGGTTATCAATACTTACATTGGATAGCCTCAACGGGGAAGTAGTTGGGTGAGCGTCACCTTCAGGAACAGACTGTCCTACTTCAGAGACTTGCTCGGCGGAACCGCTTACTGCCGTCTCTGTTAGGCCCACTTCGAGATTACTTGGTGTTGGCATTGGCGCTGATATCCAACTTAGCGGGTCCTTACCACTACTCTCCCCCTGACCGTTGAGGTGGGTATAGAAGTATTCGGTTTCAAGGAAATTGCAATCCATGGTGACAAACACTCGGTTGGTTTTAGGATCGAAGCACCTATACCCCTTTTGGTTTACCCCGTATCCCACGAAGACACACTTGATTGCACAAGGGGAAAGTTTGGTTCGTTCATGTTTCGGGGTGTGAACAAAAACGGAGCACCCAAAGACTCGTGGTTCAAGAGTTAAGGGTGGTGGAATTTTGGTGAAGGAGGATAGGGCTTGGAGTGGTGTTTGGTGTTTGAGGATACTTGTTGGTAATCTGTTTAAGAGGTAGGCTGAGGTGGCAATAGCTTCTGGCCAGAAGTGTTTCGGGGCTTTTGACTCAATGAGCATAGAGCGGGTCATTTCTAGGAGGGAACGGTTTTTTCTTTCGGCTACACCATTTTGTTCGGGAGTATAGGCACAACTGGTTTGATGAATCAGGCCATTTTCTTGAAAAAATTGTTTCATGGCCGAGTTAACGAATTCCCTCCCATTATCTGATCTCAGGATTTTTATAGAGTGTTGGTACTGGTTTTTGATAAGGTTAAAAAAATGTAAAAAATATGTATAAACCTCAGATTTTTGTTTCATAAAGTATACCCAAGTCATGCGAGTGCAATCATCTACAAAAACCAAGTAATATCTAAGACCCTGTCCCCAATAAAAGGTGCGGGCCCCCAAACATCAGAGTGAATTAAGGAAAACGGGAAATCAACACGAGTATTATTCAAAGGATAAGAAGTTCGGTGGCTTTTGGCCAAAAAACAAGTTTCACAATACTCATCATGTTTAGAAACAAATTCGGGAAATAATAGTTTTAAGTAACCGATAGACGGATGTCCCAAGCGTTGATGCCAAAGCCAAGCTTTCCTATCGGCAGACCCGTGAGTTAGCATGGCGGCCCCTTTTTGAGCTATCTCATCTACATAGTACAATCCATCACGTTCAGTGCCACGTCCAATTATTTCCCCGGTTCGGATATCCTGCAGCAGACAGAAATGTGGTTGCATCAATAAGGTGCAGTTTAATTCCTTCGTGACATGGCTAATAGACAACAATTTGTGAGACATCGAAGGAATGTAAAGACAATTAGATAATTGAAGAGTAGGTGATATTTTCACAGTTCTCGCTCCTTCAACTCTTGTAAATTCCCCATTAGCTGTCTGAATATGGGATTTCTGAGGTTTATGAATCTCTGTAAGATCCGAAGCATCATAAGTTATTGTATCTGTCGCCCCACAATTGAATATCCACCTATCGTTCTTCTCATTTTCACTAGACACTTTACATGCAATTCCACAATTTTCTAGGAGCTTAAACCTATTTTTACACACAATTTGGGCATTTACAGGAATAATACACAATTTGGGGTCTGATTTGCACGAAATAGGAGTTCGGGGGTCATTGGGCAACAAATGGGGTGCATAACCCACAGGTCCCAGGATCGGAACCTGGCTCTGATACCATGTTAAATGGTACAGAAAACATAATTGAAAGGGAAGAAGAAAAGAGAACGGTTGTTTTGAATAGGATGATAATTTCATTGTAGAAAGCACCCTTTAAATAGGGATTACAAATAAGTAAATATGGTAGAATTTTTGCTCCAAGTATTCTTGAGCACCAAGTATTATAAAATATTTTGTCAATCACCTAATTGGAGTAATTGATTCCAATCACAATCTTCCATTTTCTAACAATTTGTATATTAACTTTTTGATGTGAATTAAATTGAAAGGTTTATGTTGTCTATTAATACAATATAAAATTATGATAGTTGTTTAATGGTATAGATAAAAAAGTGATTATTGGAAACTTTGAATAATTTTATAAATATAAATGTATGCACTTGGTTGATTTAAAAGTAGTTTAATTTTATGCATCGGGATTGTCGGGATTGCTTGCATGTTTGTGATTTCTAACCCTCGTATAAATTTACTATGATGAATTAAATCTATTCGTACATCGTACGAGTGTGACACTAGCTAGTTCAATATAATGAAGAATTAATTCAATATTGAAACTTATTGAAACTTATATTAATATACAAGGTAAAAATGAATTGGTCTTTAATTAATTTGTAACGAAGAAAGCCCAATCAATATAAAACTAATATAGGAAACATGACCCTTCTTCTCTAAGCTGCCAGAACTGATGTTGACGACGGGGCGGATATGTAGAGACTGTGGGGTTGGCGGCTGATTGAAGGCGTTTTCAGGCGATTCACCGGAGCCAGCGGTGGGGTCGGCCGACCCCACTCGACCCCACCTAGATCCGCCACTCATATAGATCATAGGTTAGATAAAAGACTGGTGGTATAGATGAATATAACAAGAGTGAAATTACTAGTCAATATAGCTAATTATCAGAGTCTTTCCATTAACGAAATATTTTGCTGCATTTCATCACCTTCCAAATATTTTGCTGTATATTTTTGTATGATTAACGTTCATTCGAAATCTATAAAAAATCAGAAGAATTTCGAATCGTCTCTATGATTTATAAACATCCATCCCACTAAGACTACTTTGTGGGACGTACAAGATTACAAACATTCAACCAATATTACACACAAACATTAAAACTCAAGAATAAAAACTCGAAATGTTTCAAGCCTAGAAGAGATGTGATCAAATTATATAGCTTAGCTTATCTCAATTTAACTTTTAAAAAAATGGAAAAACAGATGTGGAATGTTGGTGGAATGTTTTGTTAAATAAGTTAGGTTAAAAACCACAAAGGAATGGTCAAACCAAGATAACTTGATTACGAAGGAGATAATAAAAGCGTGTAGAAGACATTGATTAAAAGGGAATTGACATAAAAAGATTTAGGAATATTTTGCTTGTACGAATAGAAAATACGGTGTTATTATTGGGATTTGAATTGTTTGTGTCGCCACGCGTTGTGAGGGGGATTGATATTAAGTTGGTCCCAAATAGACGGGAAGGGTTGGTCAATTTGCAAAGAATAATTGGTTGATAGACTTTAGCACTATGTATGGACACCAAACTCAGATATATGAGCCAACTTGTATTTGTCACCTCTTGTCAACTCTCATTCTTAATTTGGAGTTGTTTTACTTTCATCATCAATATTACTACTAGAATAAGATACTTACACGTATTTTAATTGTAATTTATGTAATCATGTTATTACTTTTATATTTTTTAATTTTTTTTCTCTATATTTGTGTTTTGTTGGCCATATTGATGATTAAAAGTTAAAACAAATCTTTCGTTCCTTATGTTAAATCTAGTAGTCGGAAGATGACCCCTTCCTTGAGCGGCACGTAGATTTATGCAATTTTATTTTGTGTTAAATAGAGAAAGTAAAGTAAAAGAGAAGTAATAAAACATAAAAAAAAGTGTTTTAATTTTTAGTAATGTAAAGAAAAATAGATCATCTTCAATTGGATAGAGGGAGTATGAAATTTGAATTTGTTAACATCAGATAAACCAAACATATATTGCAATGCTAGGACTAGACACATTCATGCAAATGGCTTGATATATCAAACAAACCTATATGCATAAGTTTGGTAAACCTAAGTATGAATTTAGAGTTTTACGAAACTTATGCACATGGGATGATACAATAGTACATGAAACCTAAGCGTGGATGAAGATTTTTCTCCATTGTGAATAATGGAGTTTTCGTGCACCATTATATCACCAAACACATAAAATCTTCCTCCAATTTGTATGATTAAATCGGTTTAATTTAAAATGAGTTGCTATATATAGATGTATCAATCGATTCCCTAGACGAATTGAAGTCGGACCGCTCATTTAATAGGAGTACCATTTTCTGACGGTGATGAGTTTTTTATTTTTGGTTTGAATTAGGAGTGGACGTTCGATCGTCAATACATATTTCGCCGGAATATACCCCCTTCATCCCCGATTAAGAGTCACACTTTTCTATTTTGGTCCGTCCCTCATTAAGAATCACATTTTATTTTTACCATAAATGGTAAGTAGGTCTCATATTTCACTAACTCACTTCACTCACATTTTATTATAAAATTAATATAAAAAAGTGGATTCCACGTTCCACTAACTTTTTCAACTAACTTTTCTTTACATTTCTTAAAATCCGTGCCCGGTCAAAGTGTGACTCCTAATCAGAGACGGATGGAGTATCTTATACTCCCTCCGTCCCAATAAATATGCAACATTTGATTTCCGGCACAAGATTTTATGCAGTGGTGTTTTGTGAGTTAATGAAGAGAGAGTAAAGTAAGAGAAAAGAAAAAGTAGAGAGAGTGTTGTTTCCATTTTAAGAAACGTTTCATTTTTATTGGGACGGCCTAAAAGGAAAACGTTGCATTTCTAATGGGACAGATGGAGTAATTATTTGTTCTATCAAATTTAATAGATACAGTATAGCTGCGAGAAAATAAGCAGTGTAATCCGTTTAATTATGTTACATTGGAGTGCTAATTGAACGACTAAAAATAAAATCAATTGTCACAATCGTTTGATACAACACTTAATGACGATGGTGACATGGTGCTATTAAATTGCATGCGGCCACCAATAACTCTCATCAAACTTTTTTTAAGTCTTTAATTTCGTAACTGTTTCATTTTTTGAGAAAATGTACGATTAAAATTCCTCGATGAGAACGTCAATCAGTTCCATCAATTAAAGAGTACATTGTCTACAAATAGTAAGTTTATGAGTAGTGTATTACTGTAGTATTATTTAAACTCTAAAACACTCCGTATATTCTAGATATATGTTCAAAAAGAGGACAAGAAAAAATTCGACAACATTGGGAAAGATTTACTAAAATTTAATCACTAAACAAAAATGATAACACTAATTAGAATAAATGTGAAGGTTAAAGTCGAAAAACATATTTATTTATTTTCATAAATTATCCTATAAGAACATACACTCCATAAGTCCATATTTTCTTTAATTTTGTGAAGGTACATTTATTGATGACATCCAACACCAAGTATCTCTGTACAACATTAAATTTAAAATCATTAAGTTTGACAAAAAGTTTTTTATCAAGATCTATAGTCTATGTTATCTCCTGATTAATTTGGAATATTTGAAATAAAGTTACGTTCCAAAGATTAGAGTTTGAACAGAGAGCTTGGTAGAAAAGACTTCTAGTAGTGTATATTGTGTACGATAATAGATGAAGAGTTGGTGGTGTCCGAATTTCTATCTTTCAGTGGGTTCCGTCAAAATGATTTTAGTGATGTTAGAGAATGAGTTGGATGTTAAAACAAGTTCTATGCTAAATCTCCTGTTTTATTCTACTTTATTGGGTGTTGGGTGAATGACTTGCGCACTATTTGGTTTTGGTTTTTGTTCGAGGGTTAAAGAATGAAAATTCATGTATATTAAATATATTTACTTTCCAAGATTTCTCTCCTTTTCACTTGTCACCCTTTAGATTTCTTCATAGTTTGGGAAGATATATTTATCTTTCTATGTATTTTCTAGACTTGAATTTTCTTACAATTTAGAAATATATATTTATCTTTTTATGATAACAAATGAGCAATATTCCATTCTTAATTTAGAATTAATTTGTATTGGTCTTAGCCTATAAGGAGAATATGATGGCATCAATCACTTGATTTGGTCTGTCCAAATGAAGACACACAATAATAGTTGAATGGGAATTTTTTGGCCCCTACTACTCACTACCACCACTTCCTCTCCATAACCCGAATCACATCACATTGTTTTTTATTCAAAAAAAAGCAAATACACATCACATATCCTAGTCGTAACCTTAGAGATTCCAAATTCTATTATTCCCCCTCTTTTTTACCAAACAATCTCTATTTACCACTCATTTTCGCTTTATGTAGATTATTATTTAAGTAAATAAATTTGCTCTCATTCTATTTCATAATAAAATTTTACATCAAAAGGGATATATGGCAAAAACACTAAGAAAAAGAACAGAATACATACCAAAGTGTTGAATCAAATCTCATAGCATCCATAACGAATGCTTTGAGTGCTCTAGGATGACGTTCCAAGGGGAGGGGACGGGATGGGACGAGCCTCACACCTGCACGCGAAGGTTAATATGAATATATGGTGGCTTGCAATTTTTTTTCCATTTTTCTTTTATTTTATACTCCGTTTGTATAAAATAATTGTGGTATTTCTAACCATAGTCTTATATGAAGAATTTTGCAATATATATACACCACGTTGTTTTAGAAGGCCACTTTTGAAATTTGAATTTAACCCACAGAACAACATCAATTTAATTTTTAACTAAGGTAGTATAAGTAGAAAATACAATTAATGATAGTATGACACTCGTCCCACTAAATAATTTCAAAGAATCATGCCCATAATACAACAACCACTAGTACCAAAGATCACTAATTTTTGCCAAATTTTTGTTGTCTACAATTATTGAAAAAGTATTACTAGTACAAGTTACTACAATGCATACCCCATCTATTTTTCTATAAATAGAGGCTTGATCTCCTCATCAACTACCACCTTCAAAATAACATCAACATTTAACTTAGCAATGGCTCCAGCTCCAATCTCAGCCATCAAAGTAGGCCACATAGATGATGTTCAAGAGCTCAGAAATGCCAAATCCTCACACATCCCTCCAAGATTCATCCGCGACACAACGGAGAGGCCAGCCCTGGACAAGCCCATCTTAAGCTCTGACACCATCCCTCTCATTGATCTCTCCAAACTTGCCAAAGGAACCACTGCTGAACTACACAACCTCATGAAAGCCTGTCAAGAATGGGGCTTCTTTCAGGTTCATGTCTAAGTTTTTTTGCATCCTTGAAAAATAAGTGTATTGTTTTTCTAATTACTATGTTTTTTTTTTTGTTGCAGATTGTGAATCATGGGATTGATGTGGAGTTGGGTGAGAGAATAGAGAAAGTGGCTATGGATTTCTTCATGTTGCCTTTGGAGGAGAAGCAGAAGTACCCCATGATTCCTGGAACTGTACAAGGCTATGGTCAGGCCTTCATCTTCTCTGAAGATCAGAAATTGGATTGGTGCAACATGTTTGCACTTGGTGTCATACCAGACTACATTAGGAATCCCAAACTCTGGCCATCTAATCCTTCAGATTTCAGGTGAAGTTTTTGCACCACTATCTTGATTGTTGAGTTTCATTCATAGTCTGTGCTTATTTAAACTGTTTTCAACAGTGAGACTGTGGAAACATACTCAGCACAAGTAAGGCAACTATGCAAGAATCTACTGAAACACATAGCCACAACACTTGCACTAAAAGAGGATGTTTTTGAGGAGATGTTTGGTGTGGCTGTGCAAGCAGTGAGGATGAACTACTACCCGGCTTGTCCGAGGCCCGATCTCGTCTTAGGGCTAAGCCCACATTCCGATGGAAGTGCCCTCACAGTTCTGCAACAGGGGAAGGGCAGCTCAGTTGGCCTCCAAATACTAAAAGATGGTAAATGGATATCAGTTCAGCCCATTCCCAATGCACTAGTCATCAACATTGGAGATACAATTGAGGTACTTTTCTTATTACAACAACTTAATCACTTTACTTGATAGTTGTTTATAACTTTTGTTTTTGTTTTGAAGGTTTTGACAAATGGGAGATACAAGAGTGTGGAGCACAGAGCAGTGACTCACAAGGAGAAGGATAGGCTGTCTATAGTGACATTTTATGCTCCAAGCTACGATATCGAGCTCGGTCCAATGCAGGAGTTTGTAGATGAGAATAACCCTTGCAAGTATAGGACATACAATCATGGAGAGTATAGTAAGCACTATGTTACCAACAAACTGCAGGGGAAGAAGAGGTTGGAATTTGCAAAGATTGTGAACTAGTAGCTTCATTTTCATTGAAAATGTCAAGATTGTTTTAGGACTTGTGAATAGAAGGTTGTTGATGTAACAGATATCTCCAGTTCTATTATGTTCTCATATTCAAATCAAATGTTTTTCTCTTTTTGAATTTGCCTGGAATTTTTACTGAATAATTTAAGCAAGTGGGCTGATATAACTAGTTTTTTCTTTGGGTTATTTACAATTCAGGACTCTACTTTTGAGGTCTTTTACAATTTAGACCAACTTTGACCTATTAGTGCTCTCAAATTTGTTGCATGAGACTTCCGTAGAATGTTAAAATGGGGGCTTAAATTGCCAATGGCCTAAAAATTTGTGAGTGCTTTATTGCAATGAAGGGCTAATATGCAAAGATTCCAACAGAAGAGGATCACTTTTCACTGTTTGTCCTAACAAGATTCCATTGTTTGAAAAAGGTGAATGTAATAATGAGATCAAATCTTGGTGCATCACCATTCACTAACACCATGTTTTTTCACTACAAAAAAAAAGAAAAAAAGAAAAAGAAAATAAATGTTTTCAGAGTTCCATTGATTGATTGGAGAGCTTTTGTGAGTGGAGGAGGAAGAAGAGGAGAGCCCACAATCATGTTTGTCTGCATCAAGTTGGTGGTATAATTGGCACTACTTCCTCTGAGCAACTTGGCTTGGATTTTCTTGTTATGTTTGGATCTCGTGACTTATTAGAATTGAAGTCATCGTCAATTGCGAGACCATATCATATCATGCAAATTAGTACTCCTACAAGACTAGATAAATAGAAAATTCCAAGTGTAGGCTTTATGGCATTGGTGTTGATGTAGCCCTTGAAACGCCATTTCAATTTTCAAGACAATATCAAAGTACCCGTTGGATAAATCACAACACCTCCAACAAAGAAGACAAACATGAAGCAATACAATATTAGCATATTCCCAACACTACCCACGGCCAGTTTAGCAATAACAAATTAAGCCCTATAGTATTCTCTTACTTTTACTATTTCTCATTTCTTACTAGTTTCAGTTATAATTTTCAATTAAATTAACTTTTGAATTAACAAAAAATACTAAAACTCACTAAAACATTTAGATTGGAATAAATGAAATACACATAGTTAAAATAAATAAAACTTTCAACTCATATAGATTGGTAGACGAAAAACACCCGTTCTCGTCGGTAGCTTTCTTTCATGGTGAATGTCTTGCTTCAGTAGTCAGGGTTGATTGAATTCCATTGCAGCCATAACACATTGTCAGTGCTGCCACATCACCATTGAGGGGTGTGAATGAAGTGGAATACTAGCATTTATAGGAGAAAATCAAAATTATTTAAAAAATATATCGTTAATAATCGTTGGAAAATATGTATTTTTTAAAAACCAATTGTTGTATTAAAGAAATGAGAATGTCACATATCATATGCTGGTTGGGCCACACAACTCGTGTTCAAGCACGAGCAAGCGTGCAAATATTGGGTGCACTTTGTGTCACAACGCCGTACACTAATATGTACAGCGTAGTGACATGTGTCCAAATAAATGTGAATTATTGAGACAAAATAGTTCTTTTTAACTATGCAGTGAAAGTAGTGGGTTTGAAGAGGGAAATTTCCACCATCATCACTAGAAGGGCTACAATCATTAAATAATTTCTAATCATGCTAACTATATTCCAATTCCTCCTCTTACAATAAAATATAAAAGGGACCATCAAACAATATCACACATCAAAAATAGATTATTTCATTCGCAAGTACTATACTCTCGCAATCTCATTAAAATAGACATCTTTTGATTTTGATCGTCCCATAAAAGTAATCCACTTCTATTTTTGAAAACCTTTTTCTTTCTAGTGAGATGACACTTTCTAGCAATTATTCAATTCTTCGAACTCTCTCCTACTTTTTCAATTTTACATTAAAACTCGTTTCATCCCAAAAATGTCTATTTTTATGGAACAAATATACTACATTTCCTAAGATTTTATTCTCTTTAACACATAAAATGTGAGTACTACTTATTTAGTACAAAAAAAAATAGTGAAACCAAATTAATACTCCACTTATATGTTTTCAAGCTAAACTTACTCAAACAATCATAGTCTAGCTCATGAATAATTCGACTCAATTACAATCCTAATCTTATTCATATAGGAAACCAAGGTTTCTTAGACAAGTTTATAAAGGAATCAAAATCCTCATAGTTATAAACTAGGAACAAGATCAAGGTTTGAATTTTTGTAAAGTAGCATGTAAACAGTGTAAAAATTGACAGGCGCTAAAAAAAATCTCACTCACATAGTCACAACACCATTGACGTTTGTAACTGATCAACTTATTAAAGTACTTTATGTTTAGATTTCTATCAAATCATAAAGCACCCATCTAACAACATATATACGTATTAATTAATTGTCTCTATAGATTCAGACCGTCAAAGAAAAAATATTGATGAACAAATAAAAATATTGTAAGCTGAATGAGAATAACACCAGTTAGTAGTTACACCATATCATTCTAGAAAATCTAATACTCCATGAATTATTGCCGTTGAATTCACCACTCTTTAAATATGTGAAATATATTAAGTTGTCGTCATCATAAGAAGATGAAATCATGTTCCATATTTGAGGGAAGAAAACTAACGACAAAACGTGATGTTTGTGCTTTTCAATTGCCAACCCACTAGAGAAGAGCCCCTATAAATATAATATTAAAAAATGGAGTACAAAATTATGTTAGTGTAATTGTGATTTGTGGGATGACATCTTCAATAGTCATGACGGAAAATTTCACCCAATTTATTACTTTGACTTTGCTTAATTTATTTGACTGTCATTAATTTTTGCAACGTCATTACCTAAAATAAGTTCATAAAAATTTTAGGAAAACATCACTCTAAATTTCAAACTAACTCTTTAAATATTTATCAACAATGTTTAGAGATACACTTTCAACTCCGAAATAAACTTGGCTTGCATGAGGCCGCATGGTTAAATCGAAATTGCGTGAGGCCGCATGGTTAAATCGAAACCATGAGTTCGGCTCAGAATCGGACCAACAGCTACAATTTGGAACTTTAACCATCTCTCATGGGTTGAACCAAAAAAAAATAAAAAAAACACGAAAAACACCATTGAAAACCCAGTAGAAAAATTGGGCAAAATCCGCCCAAAAATAAGACACGGTATAACAGTATCAGAAGAAATACGAAATTATACACAATAAATAGGTGAATAATGTTTCTTAACATAAGGTTGTACAGCTAATACAAAACCAGCAAGAAAGCTTTGACACAGGATGACCGCTTTAAATTTTCACATTTACTTGAGAGAAAACCCAACCTCAACAAAATAAGTTATCCAGATAAATAAACATACATGATCTGTTACAAAAGGAAACCAGAAAATGCTAGACTTGTCTCACTGCCTCGGCCTGCAGTTAAGTTCTTCAACGCAGAACCAATCCATCAGGACAGTCCTTCCCCGAACCAGGCTAGGGCGAAATGTTCAAGAATTCCCTTCACAGAAAACATGCAGAAGACTGTACAGTAGACGGAGCTCGATTGGTGTGTTTGTGTGACTCCATATTCATGCTCACAGTACCAGCTTGATCATCAGCAGGCACATGCGGATTTACGCCAAGTATTTGAACAAGTTGGGGTTGTCCTTGTCCCGTTCAAGGTAGTCACGAGTGATTAGATCTTCGATCCTTTTCTTGATTGCTTTGACATCAGGCTTCACATTGCAAAGTTAGATTTGGGTTAAGGGCAGAAGATTAAGGAAAAACGGAAAAGTAAAATCAACCACGCCAAGAAAATGTACCTTGAACATTCGGCCCAATTGCTCAACACACTCCATAACCAGCTGCTGGTATCCCAAGACCTTCCTACTCTTCATGATACGCACAATTGAGGCATCAATGGCATATCGTCTGTCCTTGTCGACATCCTCAATCACTTTCTTCTTCTCATCCACAGGGGGAAGAGGGATCTGCATTCACACATTAATTAGCTTCATAATCGTAGTGGATCTCTCTTTCTCTCTCTCTCTCTCACACACACACACGCATGTGTACCTTGATCCTTCTCATTTTGTCAGTGAACTTCGAATTAAATTTCGCACAAATACCTGGATTAGAAGAATGATTTCATCTCAGATGAGAAACCATACACGGAAGTAAAAATAACGAAATTCAATATAGTTGTACCTGCTCCTGCAATCCAATAATATCTCTCTTTTCTGCCTGTTAAAATAAGAAATTTCATAGTTTCAGAAACAAAAGTATTCATGATGTACATTATGCTGCCAAAACTTAGCATGAAGGGGTAATATATTGTCTTACAGTTTACGGACACAGATTGTGCTTGTTACATCTATCTATTAAATGTAGTGCAGTCACGTCAGCAAATAAGATATCTCTTTTCTTTCAGAAAACAGTTTCTTTCTTACAGAGAACCTGAGGATACTTACTCCATACAAAATTTTAGTCCACCTTCGTCACTTGCTTAGGTTAAGAATGATTTATGACACTCAACAAAATTTCTTGTGTTCCGTGTTCCCTTATCTAATGAAGTTTAGGGCTTGCAAATAATGTAGCATAGCATTAAAATTGTCAACTTGTTCTGAGAGTAGATAGCAGGATGGGAAAGAATTATAGTATCAATTCATCATATACAAAATCTTCAACAAACAGAGCATTTTTTTAAATAATAGTATTCACTTTTTAGATGTCATAAGAAAGAGACAAATTGAAACTATAACCACTGGTATAGGAGTGAAACTTTTTTAATAATGCAAATTGATTCATTTCTAGATCACCGCATCATACAGTATGTGCATGAGAGACCGACTTTGCAGGTGATTTTCCTACACATTGAAGAGACCTTCAAAACCAAAATAAGAGATATTGTACACGACTTTTTAGCTTTTACCAGATTAGCGTGGCAATACTTACAACAGTTGTTCATAGGCAAAGTAACACAAAGATTCATCGGAAAAAATACTAGTGATTAACCTTTTTGGTACTTGCAGCATCTTCGGCTTGTTTAACCAAAGCTGTGCCTTCAGCAGTAACATGCTGTGAATTTGGGGAACCATCAAATGTTAGTCCTCAATAATTCAAATACAACTACGACATAATTAAATGCCAATTGACATTGACTATAAACAAAAATAACACAAACCTGCTTAAAAATGTGTGCGACGGGCTCTAAACCACGAGGTATTTTTGAAAATAGCCTATACATCCTTGACAAATCATCAACCTAATGGACGGAAATGTAATGATTAGCATCAATAACAGCAAGTCACAAAAACATAAATACGACAATTGACAGCAGAGACTCAGTAGCAAGTACCTTGTCATCCCTCAATAAAGCATGGCAACCTGAGTGCTCCTTCTCTAGTAGTTGAGTGGCGTACACAGATAAGAGCTCATGTTGTACTTTCTGTTGGAATAGAAAACACAAAAAAAAGCTATAAAGTGAATCTGACAATTAAAAGGACTTCAAATGCGGATCACGCACAGCATACATTCCAATAGTTGGATGCTAATCTACGAGAAATTTGTACAACAGTCATTAAGGAGAAATACAAACCTCAAGCAACTTTGACTCACTACTTGAATGAAGATAATGAGCAACCCTGTCCTTTTCTCGTTTCAAACACTCCTCAGCCTGGATTTATTAGACAGATAGTAAGAAACTAAACAGAAAATAGCTGCAAGCACTACACTGGCAATCTTGACTAATATTTCCATGTTAATGAGCATGTGCGAGACAAGTCTACTTTCAGAGGCCACAATTTGTTTTAGCTAAAAAAAAGAACAATATTTATTTTTATAAAAAGAACCTTTAACATATAGTCAGGACATGAATCATCTAAGATCCAATTTGAAGCCTTCCGGGAATAATAAGCTGCTGTGTCCTTCAGCATTGCAGCTTCAAAGTCATTCTCATAATAATCCATCTGCCCCATTCCAATCTCAACAAAGATATCCAATACATTCTTTAACAAAGCTCGATCTATTTGCTCTCCTTCTCGCTCTTGATCAATCTATTGAAAATAAATATATTAATACACCAAAAAAGGGGGAAACCTATGCAAAATGAATCTGAATTAACAATATTACATACCAGAGAAATAACAGCATCCCTAACTTTCCCAGATAACTCCATATATACCTAAAACAGAAAGTAGCGAATTGAGTAGAGGGATTGAAAGAAAAACTGCTGGGGAACAAGGTTCAAATCATTGCATCTGAACTTCAGTGGATTAGTTTTTTTCCGAAGCAAAAGAAAAAAGGGCAACTGATAGTTCGAATTTCAAAAGAATGATTTAGAGGCTAAAATGTTACCAGGTCCCGGAAGCATGTCAGACCAACTTCCTTCAGTGCTGGAAGTGACCTTCTGGCTACAAAGTACCGGTCAAGATAATGGAAGAACCTTGAAAGCCACCGCACCATGATTTTATGATTTGACCATCTTTTTACAAGCTCCCTTAGCATGAACTCATCATGCTTTTCCCTTAAAGAAGGCAAAACCTTCATAGAAAAATTAAAACAAACTTAATTCATGGAAACTAAACTAATGAATGATCAAAAAAGCTTAATTTGCATAAATGAGCATTTCAGAATACTGGATTACAGCATATGAAATTTTGATGTAGGAATTTTATCCTAGCTCAGACGTCAGAAACAAAAAAAATTCGAAATCACTAACTGAAATACGATAAGCACTTCCAGGTACGTGCAGATGATGAAACTGTTAAGAAATCATCTTCAGTCCTTACTGTTGTTGTAATGTACTCTTCGAAAGACTCCCGGTACTTGTCATATAACTGTTGAGAATAATCATGTGGGGGCTTTTGAGTGCACATGTTGTAGATTGTCCTGTAAAATAGAATCAAGTGAGCTCCCAAGCACTTGACAACAGCACAAAAATTTATGCAAATTTCAACAATTTGTATAAGAACATAGAGTGCTGAATAATACGTGTAGAGCATCATGTAGTCCTCTGAGCTGAACTGGGGCTCTGGCAGCCCTTCAAGAATATTTTTCAATTTTGTAATGCCTTTTTGCATAAAATCCCATCCTTGTTCTAAATCAATCGTGTTGCGCTGATTCATAGTCATCTTCTGTGCTAGACAAGATGAATACTGATCACCACTTAAACCAGTTGACAACCTGCCATGATACAGATGAGTAGACGCTCAATTCTGAGCAAGTGCAAAATGAAAATTCTTAACCAAAGTGGAGCCAGAAACAAATTATTGAGACATTAGGTCCAAAAAATCAAGTAGTAATTTAGTTGAAGCTACTTGAATCATGCTAACGTTTGTGTATCAGACGACTAAAGATATAGGTTTCTCACTTACTACAGAAGCTAATCAATCAAGCTACAAAGATCAATCTTAAAGTAAAAAAAAAAAAGATAATGGACAGAACACAAGAATACAGAGATGGCAGCTCATGTATAATATACTTCAATAAAAACTATACATTTAACCCACAACAATGCACAACCATCACTTAATTACGATCAATCTTAGTACTCAATGATAGAAACTCAGTATAGATATCAAATTATCAAAACTTAGTAAATAATCATCACACCATTTAATTTCAACAGGAGGCCAACAGTATATCCTAGTATATTTTATATCCTGAAAAGTTTCAATAACAGTACAATCTTAAAACAGATGCTTCACAACTCAAGTATTCCAATCAAAACCCATACCATATTAAGCAAACAAATATAAATAAATCAGCTAATGATATTTAAAAAACCCCACCAAAAAGGAACGAAAATTGGTCAAAATAACCACGTCTAATCTCCATAAAGATACCACTAACAATACCCCAAGAATTAGAAAACAAAACCCTAAAATAGAAGTATAACGAGCCAAATATAAAAAAAGAAAATCCTAACCCCCAGAAGGTGGAATTTCGAATTTGAATCAGCTAGAATCCGAAAAAAAGAGAGTCGTATCAATCCAATTATCCACAATCAAGCAGAAGAAAAACAAATGAAGAGCGATCGCACAAAATAATACGCATACATACAATTTCAGCTATCACCGGCATAAAATCCACGACCTGTTGACATATATACACTATATATTCGTGTATATATGCAAATATAGAGATTTGGAAGGAAGGTAGGAGGGAGGGAGATCCGAGAGGAGGGGAGAGAGAGTGACTTGGGTAGGATGCGAATCCCTCTGGATCTTTTTGTTTTTCCCTTCTGTTTTTCTTTTCAATCTCTTCATTTTCTTATTTTGTGTGTATTACATAATTTTCAAATCGTATACTAAGGTTTCCGATATTGCATTTGTGACCACTCTACTTTTCCAAATTGTTTTTGACCAGGGAACTATTAGTTTTGGTTCAGGGTTAGTCCTACTAAAATTATAGACTTATTTGATTTGAATTTGTCGAGTTATAAAAAAGTTACAGGCTGTCCACCAAAAGCCAATCATTCTTGAATATCTTCTTTAGTAACCTGTTTTTATAATATAGACATACTCACATACATGTTGCTAAATTTTCATCAGTTGGATAGGAATATAGGATAAGTAACGAATTAAGAGGAATTTATCTTGATTAATTTTAATTGTTGTCGGCAAACATCAACTAAAACATTATGCATTTTTAAGTGAAGAACGTTTATGAGGAGGTCATGTAAACAATGAAAAAGTCTGGACCTGGACCAAACACTTGTGTTATAATTCTAATAAACATAATTGTTAAATTCAAGTAATGAGCTTAACTTTTCTTGATTAGCTTAAATGATCCTTCATATGATACATATCTTGAAATCCATGATGAGAATTTTCATTTGTAGTTGCCTTCTAGTACTACGTTCTATCACTACCAAAAGACTTTGAATATGTAAGGGAAAGAAAGTCAAATCTTTTTGACTGATGTAACAAATCATACTTGTGTATTTTCTCCTGCTGTCCGTGTTCCTCCCCTACAAAAAAAAAATCGCCATTTAGTGACAAAAATTTCCGTCACGAATAATCATATTAAACAATGTTAATGACGGACGTATTTCCGTCGCTAAAACTGTGTTGCATATTCATAAATTACTAACGGAATTTTCTGTCACTAATCTGACTTCTTGATCAATTATTTTCCAGTTTTAATCATTAATTTACCTGAATATTCAAATAAACCTCAATTTAATAACCAATAAACATTAAATCTAAAAAGCGTGATGACTAGGGATATAAGTTAGTAGTTAAAACAAGCAACAAAAGTATGATGTTCAAAAGACATACATTTTGTGATACATGGGTCAATCACATCCTTGAAGAAGAGTGGCTTGACTTGTGGGATTTCATGAGCTGCTTCACCATCTTTTGCATAACCGCAACATCATTTTCTATCTTGGTTCTTTTCTCACGATCGACATTTAATTCCTGATGTATTTCTTCTCGTAATTCTTCTCGTAATTCTTCCCGCAATTCTTCCCGCAATTCTTGGCGCAATTCCTCTCGTATTTCCGCTCGCACAGAAGGATCTAAGCCGGCTGAGGCATGAGCATTCATTCCTGTAGTTCGTTCTGACACGAGGCTTTCTGCCAGATTCCCAGTTCCAAACATCCTTTTCTTCTTATCGAGTTTACCTCCAAAAATATCATTGATAAAGATCTGGCTCAAATTTGCTTTATCACCCTGTGTTGCAGCAATCTCTCGCACTCTTGCCTAGTTATTGAGAAAAAAATTGTATTAACAAAAAAGAAGTAATATATATTTAAGTTGATGTTATATAACTAACTTTACTTACATCAATGTCTGCAGCCCTCTTTGATGTATAGGAGCCATCCTTGAACATGTGTGTGTCATGGAACGCCTCATACACACAATCCATCACCGAGACTCCCCTCTCGGCCGCCTATTTATTAAAGTATCGGGAGTTAGCTATTAAGAATTACTACTATAAAAAAAGATGTTTGGTCTGATTGTATTAACATAAATCCTAATTTCCCGAATCATCCTAGTGGCTAAACTAATGGAGAAGAAGGTAAAAGACACCAACTGTAACATTCGCAATTAAATCTGATTGTATCAACATAAATCTGATTTCCAGAATCATCTCAGTTGCTAAACTAATGGAGAAGAAGGTATAATACGCCAAGTTGCTATAATAATGGAAAAGAAGGTAAAAGACACCAACTGTAACATTCACAACAATCAACATAAAACTGGTTTTATGTTTTGAACTAGAAATATATAAGATTTATATTACTCCCTCCATCTCATAAAAATATGGATATTTGGGGCGGCACGAGAATTAATGCATAATTGGTAAAGTAAGAAAGATGAGAAGGGTAGTTAAAATAGTGTTAGTGGATAGTGGGACCTACATTTTTATTAGTGTTTAATGGTGGGCCCTAGTGGTATAAGTTGTAAATAATTAATGTATTCCATAAATGGAAATGAACTATTTTTATGGGACGAAGGGAGTACTATTTAGTTTTGGATCCAACATGCACGCCTAAATGTAATCTTGTAGATTGTAATGAATCTAACATGCATGCCTCAATGTATGGTGAAACAACTCATAGGCACGCTATTAGAGAAAACTATCTAATTTCTCGATCATATATAAATATATAACACTTACCTTCCGCATAGCTCTCTCCTCGATAGACAACGACCCACCTCGTTGCTTCCTTATTCCGGTGCCAGGACCATCTGGTTCGGACATTCTTGCCTTCTTTGCTGCTTCGGACTTCTCAATAACTTTTGGATCTTTCCAGTGGTTTATCAATCCACTCCACATCTCCGGAGGTACGTAAGTTGGCCGGGATTTTCCGTCTGTGTAAATCTTCTTCAAGTAACTAATAAAACCCGAGTATCTTTTTGCAGCTTTATCATCCCACATCTTCTTCACCTCATGCTCCCAATCGGAAGGCCATGAAAATGCATTCTGTAAAAAGATGAAATATTTGGATATTAGTGCAAGTCAAAACAATCTTCTATGTAATTAAAAGTATACTTACCCGAAATTCTTTATAATACTCATCTTTTTGCTTCTGAGATACTAATTTCCAAGTAAAACCAGTGACATTTGGAAGCCGTTGGAAAGAAGAGGTGATCTCCCTTGAGATCCGATGATGAGCGCATATTTTCCTATAAAATCCAAATATTAGAGATTAATCGATATATAATGCTAAATTAATACTCCCTCCGTCCCACTTTAGGAGTCCCGGTTGAGTTCGGCACGGGTTTTAAGAAATACAAAGGAAAGTTGGTGAAAAAAGATAGTGGAATGTGGGTCCTACTTTTATATATTAGTTTTATAATAAAATGTGAGTGGAAAAAGGTGAGTGGAATGTGGGGCCTATTACCAATTATGGAATATTCCAACCGGGACTCCTAAAGTGGGACACCCAAAAGTAGTAAACCGAGACTCCTAAAGTGGGACGGAGGGAGTAATTAGTAACTAATAACAAACCCTGTATCGGGATTCATCCGAAGTGGCGTCCGACCATCAAACATAGCAAGAGGTCCTTCCTCGACACCCTCCTCCCTATCAACATTCTCCCCCCTATCAACACCCTCCTCCTTATCAACATTCTCCCCCCTATCAACAGATGATGTCCCATCCGATGTCTGCGTTTGAAGCGATCCTGTGCGAAATGAGTTGGTATTCTGCCCACTACCGATACTAATGGCACGATGCACACAGTGATCCATATCTAAGTCAAGTAATGAAAAGTTAGTGCAAAATATGTCAATCATTTTCAATATTTGCATTATTAGAATAAATTAATAAACTTACAAAAATCAACCTTATCATATATCATCATCATTGTCATAGTGTGACCTATATCCATTAACAACATATCCATGATATGTATTCACCTTTAATAAAGGCCCTTTTGCTAGGTCAAATATATTTGTTCTCGTCAAAGAGGATATGGCTTCTTCCTAATCCTACCTTTGAACCAATCAACAAATTATGCATATATCATATCTCCTAAATCAGAATCTAATAGCAGCAGCAAACCGTCACTGTTCTGTGTAGTGAGGGGTCACCTTCTATCACTAATGCACTCAGTAATATGTGCTTTTTTTGTAGAGCTCTATTTCGTCCTCGTCGAGTAATCCATTATTTACTCTTCTTCGTGCAGTTGATCTTGGGCCGGCAATAGACGGTAGTGGGCGGCGCAGCTGGGGTTGATTTTGGGTGAGACTTGAGAGAGAAGAAGAATATTTAGGATTTGCGTTCTAATTTTTAACTTGATCTCTGTTTAATTCAAATATGGCCGGGTTATGTGGGTAAATGGGGGTTAGGTGGGTAAACGGGTCGGGCTACGCAGGTGATTTGGCTGGGTTATGGGTACATGGGCTGAAAAGTCAAAATTGAAGCTAAAAAGTCAAAATTGAGTGTCATGGCAGCTATGGCGGCACCATGGTGGTCGCCATAAATCGGCATGGTGATGGTGTTTCCATTTCAAACCGCCATGACATAGCGCCATGGCCACTATTTGACAACATAGACGAGTCGTAACTACAAACTAAATGCTATATCATGAATATATATAAAATGATCACAAAGTAGCAAGTAAATTTCTCCACTAATGCTAAATGAACGTAAATGTAAAGTAACTACTAAAAACATGGGATACTAAATGAAGTTTTGACTTTGAATAGCAATTTGAGCAGCGCTTATCATTTCTTCTTCCTGTTGCGGATGATAAATAGCCTATGTTGAAGATGGTGAGTTCAAATTCCATCTATCTATTCATTAGTGAAAGCAGGATTACCATTTTCATATTTAAACCACAAGTTTTATAGATTTAATACTCTTTAACTCACAAATAAGTGCAACTGTGTTAGTCCTACTTTACGTTGATTGAAACTTCTATAAACTAGATAACTAACCTTGTTGATCTTTAGTTTGCTGAGTTGTTAGAAACTCTGGTACTTCTTCATTTTGGTGCTGTCTATCTCTTTCGCTTTGGTCCTCGTCTCGTAATATGTTATGCCCACTTTGGTTTGTAGTTGCCTTCCAAGTTCTAGAAGCCATAACTGTAGAAACAAAAGTACATCTTATGAGCAAGAAAATCTTAAGACAAAAAAAAAAGATCTTCCTCACCTGAAGCTTGATGACTGACTTGCGGCTGTAGTTGTTTACTATTCTGTGGCTGCCCATTTTCCTTCATTTGGTTCTTATCTTGATATCCAGAACGGGAATTTAGATCTGTAATTGCTCTGAGAGTACTAGGAGCCATCACTGGAGGAAAATGAGAGCTAATTAGCTCATGTAGCCATGACAAACGATGTAAAAAGATGTAATCCAAGTTCGGTCATTTATGTTACTAACAAATCAAACCGAAACTTACAGAACTTTAATGCATTTTCAACTTCTTGGGTGAATTCCAAGTTTGGCTGTTCATTTCCTTGCTGCCCATGTTCCTCTATTTCATCCCTATCGGAAAATCCTTGATTTAATTTTCTTTTCGCATTCGATCTTCGAGTACTGGAGGCCATTACTGCAAATGAAATGATAAGTATGATTTATGAATAAGACAATCACCATGATAGCAATAAGTAGCACTTCTCTACTGCTACTTGTACATAACATGTAGGCAGTTGACTACTTGTCATTGAAGTTTTGAATAGTAACAATATATACCCATCGATGTTTTCCTAGTTAAGCTACTATTCTATACTTTTAGTTGAAGACAATAAATTAGATTACCTCGTTGAGTCCTTTGTAAGTCTGGTTGTTCTTCATTTTGGTGATGTCTATCTACTTCCATTTGGATCTCATCTTGTAGTCTGTGACGCACAACGTGGCTTCCAGTTGCCTTCCTAGTTGTTGGAGTAATGACTGTAAAAAGAGAAGTATCTCTATAAGGGAGAAACTGGTATATCATAAACAGGACTAAAAACAAAAGAATTCATGATCTTTAGCTGTTATTTCCATTTAAATTTTAATAATATCATTAACAGATCTTTGAAATTCCATACGAGGCCTGTAAATCCAGAAAATTTAGAGTGAAATTAAACCAGAATTTGAAGACTGACAGAATGATCATATTACAAATATTAGGAGTTGGGTTTCATAGTTCCAAATATATAGGGTCATGCAGTCGGACATCAAATTGCAACAAAGTGTACGACATTAAATCACCAAAAGCACCAAAAGCGTAATTTTCCTCACAAGAAGCTTGTTCACTGATTGGTGGCCGAATTTGTCCTCTATTTCTCCATTGCCCATTCTCCTGCCTTTGACGATTATCTTGAAATGCACTATGGGAGTTTCGATTGGTAGTTGTTCTTCGAGAACCAGAAGCCGTCACTACCAAAAAACAGACACTTCATTAATTATTAATGCACTGTAATTGTAAGAGTACCAATTGATAAGAACTACTCCCTCCGTCCGCCATTAGGAGTCCCATTTCTTGGCGACACAAGATTTAAGAGATGTTAAGAAAAGTGGGTGGAAAAAAGTTAGTGGAATATGGGTCCCACTTGTATATATTAGTTTAAAATGAAATGTGAGTGGAATGTGGGACCCTATTATGGTAGAAGTGAATTGGGATTCCTATTCACGGACGGACTAAAATGGAAAAACGGGACTCCTATTCGCGGACGGAGGGAATAGTCAAGTAGATTAACTAACTCCTATAATAACACATTCAACTAACACTCACAGATCTGTAATGCATTTTTAAGTGCATCAGTTACTTCCAAGTTTGTAAACTGTTCGTTTTCTTGCCATCTATGTTCCTCCATTTCACCCTCCTCTAGATACCCATGATTTAGACTTCTATTTACAGTTGATCTTTGGGACCTGGGAGCCGTTTCTGCAAACATAAGTTGTAGATGAATACATCAATGAAGAAAATAGCAACACATAACTCGTCTGTATGGATAAATCTACATAAATAATGATGACCCATTAACAAATTCACAAAAAGAATTGGATTAAACCATCTTCTGAAGTCCATGAATCCAACCTGATACGTAATATGGTTGGGCCTTTGATGTAGGTATATTATTAACAAATCAAATCAAAGTAAGTTTCATTTAATATCCTTGCATGCCCTCTTTTTTAATACTAGGTGTACATAATATAACTAATCATATCATTTGTAATTGTAACTAAAACATAACCTTGGTTTCGGTATTCTTCATCATTCTGAATCTCATGTTCTTCATTTAGATTCGTTTCTTCCAGCCCCCGATACCCACTTTGGTTTCTAGTTGTTCCCCGAGTAGTATGAACCGCCACTGATTCAAAAAAAAGAATTAAACAAAGTAGTCTAGTATACGCTATGAAATTTAAGTTCAACTACTGCTAGTGAACCTTTCCCGATAGCAGCTCGTGGCTGCAGTTGTTGCTGATTATCCATCATTTGCAGCCTATCAAGAATCCCAGAACGGGCAGTACGACTGGCAGTTGCACTTCGAGTGCTACGAGCCGTTACTATAAAAGGAAACAAGATGAATAATTAGTGCACTAAATTTGAAAAGGCAAGCAAAACTCTACCTTATAAGTAACAAATTAAACCAATACTTAGTAGTTTAATACATATAAAAAATTAACCTTGCTTCTGAATTGGCTGTTGATTGACTTCCAAGTCTGGTTCTTGTTCGTTTTGTTGATGCTCATGCTCCTCCGTTCCACCCCCATCCCGTGATACAAGACTTGATCTTCTTTTCTTCACTGCTGGTTTTGATCTTTTCGCTACTGGTTTCCGAGTCTTGGGTGCCATCACTTTCAAGAAAAATGTAGGTTTTTTAGCAAAGATACAATGATCACAGCATTAGCAGGCCACAACTCTTCTCTTGCTAAATGTACCATCAAAACGACATGCAATGAGATTAATTTATCCGTGACAATTTTCATTTATTTCCAAATACTCAACTCTCCCACGGAATTACAATTGAATGAATAAGTTGAATATCGTGTTCTCAAGTTAAACAACTAATCAAACACTTGCAATTTCAACTTTTTGACAATGTAACGAGTAAACAACGAGTCAAAGAAAATTAAAATTAGGGACCAAATTGATCGGAAATCAGTAAGGCGACTACATAAAAACTAAATAGAGCAGAGGAAAAGCGAATTATATACCTCGAATTTCAAGAAATCTCCGAAATTTTTAGAAGACAGTGAGCTTCTGGGAAGCTACCAGGGCTTCTTGATCGGCTTATTTCCCCAAATCAGCCAGTAAAATGGAATAGCTCCCCGATTCAACTCAATGCTTGATTGATTGAAGCAAAGCTTGTCTAGGTTTTGTTGGGTCCCAAACGTTGAAGAGAGATGTTGGGAATGATTTTTGGAGCGATTGTACCGCGACCCAATAACGACGTCGTATCGAAGATGTAGCCAATGCATTAATTCATCCGGAAGACGACGCCGTATCTTGGAGTCTCATTCTCAATGAGATTCTTGTGTTTCAATATGTGTAAATATATAAATTTATTTATAAAAAACGTGGAGATGTATAGAAAAATAAGTTTTCATATGGCTGCAAAATAAATCTCTCTTTAGTCTAAGTCTAGGAAATCGAGCGTGCTCATCATAAGTTGAAGGTGTCTAAATTAAATCCAAAAAGAAAACTTATATATTCTTTTTAGTTTGTAAATATATATACTTATAAATTCTTTTTAGTTTGTAAATATATATACTTTTGTTGGGCTCGTGATGTATTATAGGAGTCTCATTTTCCCATTTTAGTCCGTCGGCGAATAGAAGTTCCGGTTCATTTCTACATATTCACATTCCACCGACATGTTATACTCAATATTACATTTAAAACTATATATGCAAGTGATACTCATATTTCACTAATTTTTTCCCCAATTTTTCTTTAAATTTCTTAAAACTCGTGCCGTCAAAAAATGAAATACCGAATGAAATATTTCTTTATGGCCGGTGACTCGGTGGTGCTGAGAAAATTGCTAGTATCTCTGAATTTGACACATGCCCACAACTGCAATACAAAAAAAATAATTGAATTCAGTTTCTAATTAAGTAAAATATAATAATCACATAACTTATATAGGAAATCTCTTTTATTTATTTAAGATTCAGTAATCAATTACGTTTGAGAGATTATTACAAGAACATGAAATAAAATTCTCCCTAAGGTTTTGAAGCTAAGCCCAAATAAGTTATTAGTATTGAGGTATATTAGTAGTAGGAGTACAAAAAATGAAACCAGTAAGTTAGTAGTAGTACAAAAATTGAAACCTTGAATATTCTCACGGAATCCTAATCGTCTGATCATTTTATCTAGTACAAGTATTAATTAATTGCATTAAAGAAAAAAATATTCAATTTGATATCTAATGACAAATATGTCAGAAACCAAAGTGAAACAGACACTGATCAAGATTGGGATGTTTGTTTTCTAAGTGCAACAACAAGACTACTGCAGTTCACTATAGCAATTTGTCCATTCCATACACTGCATTAATCTATTAACGATAGACATGAGCAACAGATACAACCAAGCAAAAGATTTACAGTGGATTCATCACTTTGTCGAATGAAATCACGTATTTACATTCCCCCTCGTGTCAAGCAGGCGAGACGAGGCTGTGAAGAAAGACACCTCCGTCCACAAACACAGCCGGAACTCCATCAACAACCATCTCCCTAAACGACTTCCCCTTCGCATTGTAAACCACCAAACTCTCCCCCTCAGTCACCAACACAACCTCCTCATCTCCATCAAAACACAGAGGCTTAATCACATCAAATTCACACTCTCCCTCAATGCTGAATCTCCTCCAAGATTCTCCCACACCATACTCTTTCATAACCCAAACACGCGTTATATCTCTCAGAGCATCAACCAAACAAAGGCAACCACCAAGAACCACGAGCTTATAAAACACCAGCTTCTCCACATCAACATCTTTTGGAGCAGGCATTTCGTCGAACACCTCTCGTGCCAAATCGAAACCAGCAATTACAGAGGCATAGCCCTCTTCCCGGCTACTCGCCAGCCAATGAATCTTGCCACTCACAAAGGCCCCGCAATCAAGATGAGGAACGGCGTGATCGTAAGGCGAATTATCAGCTCTTCTCCAAACGCCACTCCCAACAGAATACACGTCAACAAATGTATCGGCGCAATCCGGATTATACTCGTTGTCGGTGTCCCAATACGAAAGCGCCACAATTTTGTAATCGTCGCTGATCGCATCATGCCCTAATCCATACATGCTAAAGCTCTCACCTTTGGTCAAAGCAAGCGGTGAATCGGTTATTTCGATCAGCTGCAGAGTGATGGGATTAACTAGAAGCTTCCGATCTTCGTCGTCAACCAGCAATACTAATCCATCACAAGATCCGGCAAACTCTGTGATGTTTTGCGGCGATTGGAGCTTGCTTGAGACAGCGCCGTCAACGGCGGCGGCGGAGTGGACTGAGCCGGAGGGGGCTATGAGAATGAGATTTTCTTGAGGGGGGCTGCGGATGAGGTGAGATTTGATGAACTGAGGGGAGGAGAGCAGAATTTGCCATGTTTTCGCTAAGCATCTGCATTTTCCAGATTTCTTGGGGTAAGTCGGGTGTCGCCATAAATCCCTAATTTTGAGCAAGATTTCTGTATTTTGAGCAAAATTACGCACTTTAAAAAATTACTCCACTAATGACTTTTTTGACATGATGATTGTTTTTAGTTTTTTACGTTTTACATTCAAATACTGTGGGTGTGCGTGTATGTTTTGATCTTGATATGATATGGAGTATTGTCGTATTCAATTCAAGTAGTAGTATGGGCCAGAATAAGTAGATAAGTGGGCTTCTCAACAGAGTTGGCTTTGGTAGATGTGGTTCAGGTCACTTTTTTAACCAATTGGCTCAGTATTGGGATGCATGGGCCAGCCCGGACTATGGGCTGTTAGTTTCAGTTTGTAGCCCATAACTGTTGGCCTACTGTCAAACAATCAAATATCAAATTCATATATTTGGGGCTTAATTTCAAGAGAGGAACGACTAAATACAAAGGAGATGGATACGAGGAATTGCTGCAGTGGTTGTTTGGGTGTCGACAATGTATTCTCGTGCTCAAGTCCGATAAGGAGGGTGCCTTCTCATACGCATGTTGTCAACACGGTGAAGAAGGAAGAAATAGTTAGTCAAGGAGAAAAGGCAGTCATAGCAGCAATGCCTAAGGCCAGTGTTGTTGTCAAGAAAGAAGAAATTGTCAAAGTGGAAGTGAATGCCTGAAGATTTATCTATCTATGTTTATATATGAAGATAATAAATTTGTCCCTACTATAATTTTGTCTGCCATTTTACCGCCTATTTCTCATTAGCTGAATCAGACCTTTTAATGTGCTACATACAACCACTCCTCTCATCCTTTAATTTCCCCTTCTTTTATCTCATAATAAAACATATCATTCCATCTCATAATCTATTGGGCTTTAATTTTTTATATCAAAACACTAATTTCATTAGTTTGGTCAAAGCAATTAATCTCCTTTTGGTCGACCCACACTTGTCGAATTAATTATCCGCAGAATCTATTGGTGGTATGACTATGCACTAGTCCCAACCAAATTTTCATCTCCAAGTTAAAGAATTTGGCCAAAAATTTCATGAAGTTTTTTTTTTCCCCCATTCTATTTATAAAAGAAAGAGACGAATGAATGCACTATGGACATGTCATGAAGGTGGATTATTGATATTATCATATTATCACTTTCATTTCGAGACAAAGACTTTGATAAGACATACATCCTTCACTTAGTACATAGTATTACTTCAATTTTGTGACTTACTACTATTAATTGCTCTTTCAATACTAGTATATTACTCCCTCCGTCCCGCTTTAGCAGTCCCATTGACTTTTTTGCACTCGTTTTATAAAAATGATAATAAATAGTTAACGTGGAGAAACAATAAAGTAAAAAAGAGAATAATGTAGATAAGACTTTCTCTATGTTATTCTCTTTTTTACTTTATTATTTCTCCACTTTAATTATTTATTATCATTTTTATAAAATGAGTGCAGAAAAGTCAATGGGACTGCTAAAGCGGGACGGGGGGAGTAGAAGTTTAGAACAGAATCATTCATCCTCACTTGGTCACGTGATGTATGCAGTACTTTTCCACAAGCTATGTAATGAGTCTATTGACTATGAATGAGTATTATACACTCATGCTAGTAAATACTACTACTACTTCTTTCTTTTTACTATTATTTTATCAGTGTTCCTGTAATAGAGCCAATGCTGTTGGAATATGTATGCTTCGACACAGCAGTAAGAAATTACCATTAATGCTCTTTGAAGGATCATTTAGCACTCAAAACATACTCTCCATTGTGTAACATTGAGAATGATACAGATTTTATTTACTAAAATTGTGCAACATTGAAAATTATAAGTATTACTACTATAAGGTAAAATTATAAAAAGATGTACTTAAAATGATAATTAGGTCCAACCTTTTAATGGTCAAATAGTACAAATACCTTAATTATTTTTTATAATACGAACGTCTCCTATTAATTAGTTGATAATATTATGATATAATCATCTATAAATTCAATTTATTCAATTTTGATTTGGAAGATGTTGATAAACTTCAAATTCATGACTTTTTTTTTATTACTATTAAATGATCAATTATGACTCCAAAGATTAAATGTCGGCAGTACACAAAATCGTATGGTAACATATAGGCTAGTTACAACTCAATGGTATATATATGGAGTAATAATTTAGTGATTCTCAATAAAAGTTAAGTTATTTCATATTTATAATTACAATTGGACGTTACTAATCTCTATAATATGTAGTAGTACTATTATTTAATAGTAATTAATTCGATTAAATTGAATGCATCGTATACCTAAATGCAATCAATTAGTGTATAGCTGTATTTATAATAAATTCAGTATATATTAAACGTAATTATAGTGTATCACATGCGTTTGCAATTTTAATTGTTTTGAAGAATTGCATGTGATATTAATTAAACAATTGTATATATATTTAGTAGGGCGCCCGCTCCTCCAACGGCCATTCCCACACTCTCTCTCCTCATCTCTCTGTTCCAAAATGGAGATTTTCACAACAAAATCAGTGCCCAACACTTCCCCCATTTTCCCCATTCCTCAACCTCAACACTTTACCGACTACGGCTTTGAACCTCAACTCGACTACTTTCAGGTTCTCTTTCTCTCTCTTATAAAAAAAATTTAAAAAAAAATCAAATCTTGCATCGAAATGACAATGTGGGGGTTGAATTTTATTGCAGGTTTTGGAAGAAGCTCGAAAGCAGAAGAGGGAGAGATCCATAGACCTCCATTTCAAGCTGCAGAAGCCCATCTCCAAAGACGAATCCTCCAAGAAAATCAAGAAGACCAAGAAGCGGTGGTGGCGCAACGCCCTTCACTTCTTCAAGCCTCCCAAAGTGGCGCCTCCGGTCGCCGACGGCCGCTGCTCAATCCACCGCATATCGAGCCCAATTTACATCACCGAGAGCAGGAGCGGCGCCTCCACACCTTACAGGAGGCACGGTGAGGCCGCGGGTGTCCCGTATTTCAGTCTCCGGGAGCTGAATGCGGCGGAATCCCACCGGATTTCTGTGGCGGAGATGCCAATTTACTTGGTCACGTGATGACTGACTTGAGCTTTTGTTTCAAGGAGATTTTTTTAGCTTTCCTATGTAACCTTTTTTGACTCGATTTGTTTATTTCAAGTTGGGAATGCCACTCTCTATTTATTTGCAGAGAGGAATTGTTGTTTAAAAAAATTAAGAGAAAAGAAGAAGAAGAATGTGATTGTAATATTGTATTGATTGGGAATGCAATTTGGCTGTGCTTGTTTTTTGCTAAATTGGGTCTTCAATTTGTGATTGTATTGATTGGGAAATGCAATTTGGTCGTGATGAATTTCTGCTAAATTGGATCTTTCGCTTATTAAATCACTAATCACCAAAATTAGTTGTTGATTGGAGTACTTTGTAGCGGTGTCCATGCATCTTTTATTAACTAAATTGGATTATTGGAGCATGAATCGAATTATTCAAACATCCAAACCACACATTTCAATTATTTTCATTTTGCTTGTCACGTTTAAACAATAGAGAAGAAACATCATATTAAATATGATTACAGTAGCCCAAAAGAAGAAGAAAATCTGGATCCAATTGCAAGAAAATTATTTTGGATCACTGACACCGTTTCATATAAGATGATATTTGGACATTGTATCCAATACTATTGAGTGCTCTTTAGTAAACGGGGGATGGGGTTTTATTTGGTGAGCGATCCCAACTGTTAGAGTTTATACATTCTTGTAGGTCTCTATATAGTACTTCTGCAACTTGCAAATTTTCTTTTCCCATGGTTTTTGATTGGGTGTCTAATTTCCCAACCGTTCTTTTAGAGCATCCGCAATGGTGTTTAGGCCAGCCATAGGCCAGCAATTCTCTCCCCTGCCACGTCAGCAACACTAAAAAAACCACCTGCCACATCAGATTTAGACCAGCCATAGGCCAGCCGCAATAAAAATAATTCAAATTATACTACATTTACGGAATTAAAATTACGATTAAAATACGGAATTAAATTTACGACACATATACGGGAAAAATAATCCATTCCATTAAAAAAAAATTACAAAGATTTAAATAAAAAAGTACATGATTTTTTTTAAAAAAAAAGGGCTTCAACACACGAGCCCCGCCACTCTACTCCTCATCGCCGCCGATCGGAGCCTCCACAATGGCGGCTAGCTTGATCGGCTAAGCGCTTCGGCCCGGCGACAAGCGATCGGGCCTTCGCGCCTTACGCCGATCCGCTGTGCCGAAATCGCCCTCGCCGATTACGATGGTTCGGGTAGCCGATCGGCTAGCGCTGACGAATCGGCTAGCCGGTCGCTAGCCGACCATTGCGGATGCTCTTATGAAGGAGCGTGGAGGTCCATTTTTTCAATCAATATTTGACATTAGGCTTACATATTTTGCTAGATCGTGTTTGTTTTACACTGTCAGTACTATATAATTAAGCATAAGATTGATTCAACAGTGTTACATTGTTAAGAGTCTTCCTCTCAACGTGATGCCGTTAACAATAGCACGAAGTCACGGGAGGCGAAATCCCGTCGACAACTAAGGTTTGCGATGATAAAATAAAGAAAACAGAAAAGTAGGTGAATTCTCGATGATTCTTTTATTAATTTCAGCGCCTATTTATAATCTAAGGACCCTAGGGTTGGTTGTTGGAATCTATGCCCGGTCAATGAACTTTGACCAATTATAATTTCAACGAGATATTTAATTTTGTGAAATTAAATAATATAGTGTCGATCTACGTTCGGAGTAGATGACCGTGGTATATTTATTTTCTCAAATCCGATTCCCGGTGAGTGAGAAATAATGGATTAAAGTTGTGCAAAATTGCAAACTTAATGAGCTATGAGAGAAGCTTAGGGAATAATTAAGAGAGTTAATTATCCCACATTGAAAGTTACAACCTTATTAAACTAGTATTTAATAAGAAGGATTATTACATGTAATAATTATAGTGGACTAAGATGGGCTGTAAGAGCCCACACGCGCGCGCCGCCCGCCCCGCCGCGAGCCGCGAGCCGCGAGCCCGAGCCCGAGCCCGCCCGTGCCCGTGCCCTTGTCCTTGGATCTTGGCAATTGGTCTTTGGGTTGGTCTTTGGGCTGTTCTTTGGGCCTGGTCGTGGGCTTGGTGCTTGGGCCTAGTTGCGGGCTTGGCCCAAGTCTAGTGGGTCTAGTTCTTTTTAGACCACCACCGTTTCCACGTCAGCGAGCCAAGCGGGATGCCACCTCGTCAGTATGACGCGGTAAGCCAACGTGGCTGACACGTGATAGTCCACGTCGTGAACGAATCTAGAAGCTTCTAGACTCAGCCTCTCTAGCTCTGAGCGCGTAACGGCTCCGCCCGAACGTTACAGCTCGTAACCGACGACCGTTACGGTCTAGCATTAATGACGGCCATTATGGCCGTTGACCCCCTGCAGTGGACCGAGCCTATAAATAGGCTAGCCATTCCATGCATTCTACACACATCAAACACTAGAAAGCATTCTGCATCATAAGCTCTCTCTCTCTGCATTGTTCTTCTGTCGAAGCTCTGCCCTCTCCTCCATCCAGTTCGCCGGAGCTCTGCTGATAGCGGTGCTGCTTCACCAGAGACGTAGCCGTTTTATCTTTGGGGACGAAACGCCAATCCGAAGAGCACTACCGGGGCGTATCTCGTCTTGCGGAAAGAGGCCTCCTCGACTCGGCTATTTCCTGTTTACAGTTTGTAGTTTCGAATTTCCATTTGTAATTTCGTTTCAGTTACTTTTCTTGTATTCCTTCTTGTAATCCCTAAATCTCCAACAATCGCAAGACGAGATATAACTTGCTTTTGAAGGGATCTGGACCTAAAACTGAAACTAAAACTTTCGAAACTATAATCACCTTTGCTGGAGATGTCGACTGAATCAAACACTGCCGCTTCCACCACTCCGGCCACCACCGCCGCCATCATTTCCTCCACCATGGCATCCACCACGATGATGCCAACTCCCGGGCTCTATCCATCTTCATCAACAACCCCTTGGGTGCATACTAATACCCAGGGGCTCACTGGTGGATCCACCTCGAGTGGGTCGGTTGGTTCCACATTTAGTGGTTCCTTCGGATCCTTTAATGGATCGAGTGTTGGGGCCTTCGGGTCTCACACGAATGCGGGGACCTTCGAGTCTCACGCGACTGCTGGGGCCTTCGGGTCTCATGCGAGTGTTGGAACCTTCGGGTTCAACACGGGCTTTGGCTCCTTCGGGACCAATGCGACCATGGCGGGCTCTACGCCCAACATGAATGGTGGGGGCTCTATGCCCAACCATGTTGTTGGCTCCTTCGGGGGCAACATGAATGGTTCCTTCCAAGGACCAAGTGCGGCACCTTTGGCACCTAGAATGATGCCACCCGCCGAAAAACCACCTAAATTTGGAGGAGCTGACTTCAAGAGGTGGTACCAAAAGATGTTGTTCTACTTGACAACATTGGGCATCGCCAACTTCCTCACGGAGAACGAGCCGCCCGCGCCAAGTGATCAAGAGACAAGTGTTGAGGTCATGGCGGACTATGAAGCATGGCGCAAAGGAGATTATCTTTGTAAAAATTTTATTCTAAGTGCATTAGATGATAGTTTGTACAATGTATACTCCCTTGTAACCACATCAAAAGAGATGTGGGAAAGCCTAGAAAAGAAGTATAGTATAGACAATGCTGCCGGTACGGAACATGTTGTAGTATCCAAGTTCATGGACTACAAAATGGTCGACTCTAGACCGGTCATGGAACAAGTTCAAGAGTTCCAAATGATCATCCACGGACTCGTGGCTGAAGGGATGAATTTGCCCGACAACTTTGTGCGGTGCATACTCATTGAGAAGCTTCCTCCTAGTTGGAAGGACTTCAAGCACTACCTCAAGCACAAGCGAAAGAAGATGAGTCTTGAAGACTTGATCGTGAAGCTGCGCATTGAAGCGGATGTGCGCAAGATCGATCAAAAGGCTAAGGGCTTTAGCCCACTTGATGCCAAAGCCAACTTGTTGGAGCGGGGCGGACCCTCCAACAAACGCCCCCGCCCAAATCAGAAAGACAAAGGGAAGGGCAAGCAGCCTGCAAAGAAATTTGAAGGCGAGTGCTACAAGTGTGGCAAAATTGGCCACTTTGCCAAAGACTGCCGCAGCAAGAAGAAGAAGCCGGCAGCCCACGTCGTTGAGAAAGAGTTCAAGGACTGGAATGAAGATGACCTCGTTGCCGTGGTCACTGAAGAAGTCAACATTGTTGACAACAAGGGCGGCTGGTACATCGACACCGGCGCTACTGCTCATGTTTGCTCCGATAGGAGCAAGTTTGCCTCCTACACTGCTGTTGAAGGGAGGAAGATCAACATGGGGAATCAAGCATCATCCGAGGTCCTCGGCATTGGCAACGTGATTCTCATGATGACGTCTGGCGTCACTATCACTTTGAAGGATGTGCTGCATGTCCCGGACATCCGCAAGAACCTAGTGTCAGGATCAATACTAGTTAATAAGGGGTTTAAACTTGTATTCGAGTCTGATAGGTTTGTTTTGTACAAGTTTGGGAAGTCCCTCGGAAAAGGTTATGTAACCGACGGACTTTTCAAGCTTAGTGTGGCTACACGCCTTGTTCCAAAGCCTTTGGCTAACAACAATAATAAAGCATCTACTTCCTCTTATTTGACCGAGTCTTCAAATTTGTGGCATTGTAGATTGGGACATGTAAATTCAAAAGCCGTTAAAAGATTGGTGAACTTAGATTTACTAAAGGCAATTGAAGTGGATAGCCAAGACAAATGTGAAATATGTCTTGAGGCTAAAATGACTAAGTTACCGTTTCACTCAGTTGAACGAAAAACAAAACCCCTTGAATTAATTCACACGGATGTATGTGATTTAAAGATGGTGCAAACTAGAGGTGGTAAAAAGTACTTTATCACTTTTATAGATGATTGCACAAGATATTGCTACATTTATCTTTTAAGAAGTAAAGATGAAGCAATTGAAGCGTTCAAAAATTATAAGAACGAAGTTGAGAATCAACTTGGTTGTAAAATCAAAGCGATTCGAAGTGATAGAGGAGGCGAGTATGTAGCCCCGTTTGAGGAGTTATGCAACGCAAGTGGTATAATTCATCAAACAACTGCTCCATACTCACCACAATCTAATGGTGTAGCAGAACGCAAAAATCGAACTCTAAAAGAGATGATGAATGCGTTGCTACTAAGTTCAGGATTACCCCAGAACATGTGGGGGGAGGCTATTTTGACAGCCAACTATATCCTAAACAAAATTCCACTCAAAGGAAAAGACATCACTCCTTATGAATTGTGGAAAGGTAGGAAACCATCCTACAAATACCTCAAAGTGTGGGGGTGTTTGGCCAAGGTGATGGTTCCCCCGCCCAAAGAAGTTACAATTGGCCCTAAAACAGTCGATTGTATCTTCATTGGATATGCACTTAACAGTAGTGCATATAGATTTGTTGTTCACAAGTCTGAAATATCGACTATTACAGTAGGAACAACAATCGAGTCAAGGAATGCCGTATTTCTCGAAAATACATTTCCTTGCAAGGACAAAGAAGAAGTCCCAATCAATTCCGAGACAAGAATTGAAGATGAGGCCACTAGTTCTAAAACAGTGGATGAAGCCACTAGTTCTAAATCCGCGGATGAAGAGCCTAAATCGCGCAAGCGAGTGAGGCATGATCCAAGTGATGCAGTACTAAGACGTGGTAGTAGGGTCAGAACACCAAAAACATTTGGTCCTGACTACATTGCTTTTATGTTGGATGAAGAGCCAACGTCAATAAAAGTAGCATTCGATGGCCCAGACGGGTTACATTGGAGAGAAGCTGTTCAAAGCGAAATTGACTCAATTTTGCTAAACCACACTTGGGTGTTGGTTGATTTGCCCGAAGGTGCGAAACCTTTAGGGTGCAAATGGGTGCTTAAAAGAAAATTTAAGGCCGATGGAACAGTGGATAAGTATAAAGCCCGATTGGTAGTAAAGGGTTTTAAACAAAAGGAAGGACATGACTTCTTCGATACCTATTCACCTGTAACGAGGATTACATCTATCCGAGTGCTTCTCGCGATTGCTGCATTGCACAATCTTGAGATTCATCAAATGGATGTTAAGACTGCGTTTCTAAATGGTGAACTAGAGGATGAAATCTATATGGAACAACCCGAAGGGTTTGTAGTGCCCGGACAAGAGAAGAAGGTATGCAAACTGGTTAAGTCCCTCTATGGATTAAAACAAGCGCCGTTGCAATGGCACTTGAAGTTTGATAATGTGATGTTATCAAATGGGTTTAAAATCAACGAGTGTGACAAATGTGTCTATATTAAGAGCACTAATAATGGGTACGTTATAGTGTGTCTCTACGTTGATGACATGTTAATCATGGGGAGTACCACTCAAGTGATTAACGAGACAAAAGCCATGTTAAAGAGAAACTTTGACATGAAAGACATGGGTCTAGCCGATGTAATTCTTGGAATGAAAATTCTAAGAACATCCGATGGAATCATCTTAACCCAATCTCATTATGTTGAGAAGATATTGAAGAAATTCAATGCCTATGATGGCGTGCCGGTTAAGACTCCAATTGAACTCAATGTTCACTTGAGCAAAAACAAGGGCGAACCCGTTGCACAAGAAGAATATGCACGGGTCATTGGGTGCATTATGTACTTAACTAATTGCACTCGGCCGGACATTGCTTGTGCCGTGAACAAGTTGAGTCGCTACACGAGTAATCCAAGCAAAGAGCATTGGAGAGCTCTTGTAAGGGTTTTGAGATATCTAAAACATACTCAAAATCATGGGCTACACTTTTCGAGATACCCCCCGGTACTTGAAGGGTACTGTGATGCGAATTGGATATCCGACAATAAGGACTCACTTTCAACAAGTGGATACGTCTTTACTATTGGGGGTGGTGTTGTCTCGTGGAAATCCACGAAACAGACATGTATAGCCCGTTCAACTATGGAATCAGAATTCATAGCTTTAGATAAAGCTGGGGAAGAAGCCGAATGGCTTAAGAACTTCCTTGAGGATATTCCAGGTTGGTGTAAGCCAGTGCCTCCAGTGTTGATTCACTGTGATAGCCAAGCCGCTATCGGGAGGGCGAACAATGGCTTCTATAACGGTAAGTCTCGACATATTCGTCGACGACATAATACCGTGAGACATTTGATCACAACAGGCGTGATTACAATTGACTATGTGAAGTCAATAGATAATCTAGCGGATCCGCTAACCAAAGGGTTAAACCGTGATCAAATGAATAAGTTGCTAGAGGGAATGGGTTTGAAATCCACAAACTAAAGAATTGTCATAGTGGTAACCCAACCATGATGACTGGAGATCCCAAGAACTTGGTTCAATGGGAAAACTAAGCTATGAGAGTTCGTGAGAAACACTCATCGACATCTATTCCCTAGAGAGCAATAGAGTGTTTGAAAACTTGCCTTGTGGTGAGGATAAGTCTATGACTTTTAATGATTTCTAAGGATCTCAAGGAGATTGAGTTCTCAAAGAGACCGAGTAGGGCAAGATACTCGAGTAGGAATCACCTATGTAAGTGTGAAGTGTGGCCGCTTCAAATTACACACTTATGAATCCAAAGTGGTGTCCAAGGCCGCAAAGGACACAAAACGTGAGAACGGATGAGGTTGAGGTGTTTAAGTGTTAACACCATTGTCTCGGTGCACGCCGTGGGGGACTAGTTCAAAGCATCGCGCTACTAGGCCGCCTGTGTATCCGATGGCGTTGACTATGGAAGGTTCAAAGCTAAAAGCTACCTATCCTTATGCTTATATACCTCTCGAGGGTTGAGCTTGTGTCTGCATGCATTTGCATTTGGCTATTTCCACTCATGTGGGGGATTGTTGGAATCTATGCCCGGTCAATGAACTTTGACCAATTATAATTTCAACGAGATATTTAATTTTGTGAAATTAAATAATATAGTGTCGATCTACGTTCGGAGTAGATGACCGTGGTATATTTATTTTCTCAAATCCGATTCCCGGTGAGTGAGAAATAATGGATTAAAGTTGTGCAAAATTGCAAACTTAATGAGCTATGAGAGAAGCTTAGGGAATAATTAAGAGAGTTAATTATCCCACATTGGAAGTTACAACCTTATTAAACTAGTATTTAATAAGAAGGATTATTACATGTAATAATTATAGTGGACTAAGATGGGCTGTAAGAGCCCACACGCGCGCGCCGCCCGCTCCGCCGCGAGCCGCGAGCCGCGAGCCGCGAGCCTCGAGCCTCGCGCCCGTGCCCTTGCCCTTGCCCTTGGATCTTGGCAATTGGTCTTTGGGTGGTCTTTGGGCTGTTCTTTGGGCCTGGTCGTGGGCTTGGTGCTTGGGCCTAGTTGCGGGCTTGGCCCAAGTCTAGTGGGTCTAGTTCTTTTTAGACCACCACCGTTTCCACGTCAGCGAGCCAAGCGGGATGCCACCTCGTCAGTATGACGCGGTAAGCCAACGTGGCTGACACGTGATAGTCCACGTCGTGAACGAATCTAGAAGCTTCTAGACTCAGCCTCTCTAGCTCTGAGCGTGTAACGGCTCGTAACGCCCGAACGTTACAGCTCGTAACCGACGACCGTTACGGTCTAGCATTAATGACGGCCATTATGGCCGTTGACCCCCTGCAGTGGACCGAGCCTATAAATAGGCTAGCCATTCCATGCATTCTACACACATCAAACACTAGAAAGCATTCTGCATCATAAGCTCTCTCTCTCTCTGCATTGTTCTTCTGTCGAAGCTCTGCCCTCTCCTCCATCCAGTTCGCCGGAGCTCTGCTGATAGCGGTGCTGCTTCACCAGAGACGTAGCCGTTTTATCTTTGGGGACGAAACGCCAATCCGAAGAGCACTACCGGGGCGTATCTCGTCTTGCGGAAAGAGGCCTCCTCGACTCGGCTATTTCCTGTTCTAAAGTTTGTAGTTTCGATTTCCATTTGTATTTTTCAATTCAGCTCCGGCGCTTGCAGCTCCTCGACCTCATGCTGCTCCGTCTGGATTGGAGGGACTACCGTATCAGTCATGCACTCTGATGTGCAGTTACATGCTAGAAAAAATCGCATGGCGATTAGATCATGTGTGTATCGCATCCATGTGTTGGTTGTATGATAGGCCCTTCTAAATAAGAGACGCATATTAAATATTCACAATTTAGTGCCTCATCACCAACCACGAGGCTACATTTGTTACTTAGATTCATGGAAATATATAATGCTATATTTTTCAATAAATTAATAGAGGCCATTGAATTTTTTTATTGTACGTAGTTTGTATATTAGAAAATGCCAAAATGGAGTATGTTTTTGAGCTCTCGTGGAAATATACGACTATTAGACGAAGAAATAGGGAAATGAGTTGGAACTATGTTCAACGAATCCAATTTTCGTAAGACTCATAATCACGAAGAAAAACAAAGTTTTTCATACAAAGTGTTGTGACATGTTTGGTCAAGTTCTTTAACGAACGAAATAAGTGTAAGGAAAAAGTCTTTGCAATACTAATTGAGTAATAGTAAAACACGCATCATCTCAATATTACTTATGATTGAAAAATCACTCAGATTAATTAATTTTTGAATTTGTAATTTTGCAATTGAAATGAGATATATACATGTTATCAATTTTATTTTGCATATAGTATTTTTAGTATAACCTTTAATATGGCTGTGATCAATTTTAATAACAAATTAACAATCTTAAATTAAGATTCGTGCTTATCCACTAGATTAGCAGATTTAGACCATCTCCAACTGCAAAACCTAAAATGCAGTAGAATAATACCTTCAACCGTACTGCAAAACCAATCTCATTATAGATTTTTGAAGAAAAAATACAAATATTTAAGTTTGCACTAAAAATATATCAAAAACACTTTTTCTAGTTTGAGTTATTGCATTTAAGTCTAAATTAATTTATATTTATCAAAATAGAAGAAGAGAAGGAAGAGAATTTAAAATACAGATATTAAAAAACTTACAGAAAGAATGCAGCGGCGTGGAGAAGAAGAAGGTGTAAATAATAACATAATCTAATCTTATTAATATTTGATTAGTTATTAAATAGTGGTCCGCCATAGTATTATATTATTCAACATAATTGAAAAAAAAAGTATCTACTGTATTATTTTACTAACATCAGCCGTTACTTTATTTCAATACAAAATCAAATGTTACTAAATAGATTAAATAACTGACGGTATATACAAATCTATAGAATCAATTATTTTATTAGTTAGTAATTAAATACTATACGTACATTAGTAATTAAATACTATATGGAACCAATTATTTTATTAGTTAATTAATATTATTCAAACCAAATATGCTATCAAATATAACAAAAAATAGTTAAACCTTAGTAATTAACACGATACATAATATGAAAATTTGAAAATAGAGAAACATAAGGCAAATACATAAGTTTTTATAGTATTTTTATTATATTTAAATTTTCTAAATTTTATAATTTATTATTTAATGAATAATAGATTTCATATTTAGTTATATTAATTGATAAATCTTATCTTATGGAGTCTTATTTAATTTAATTTAAGATATTTACAAAGTGTCATGAGTTAGTGTGTAATTTAGATAAATATATAGATATGATTAAAAAGCATAAAAAGTTAGTGGGTGAGAAATATTCTTTTCGGTTTGAGTTTAGTGTAAATGGTTAGAGCAAAATCAATATTTGGTGTAACATTTACACTAAAATGAGTTTGAGTTTAGTGCAATGGTTGGAGATGCTCTTAGACCATCTCCAAGGGTATACTAAAACTTAAAATGGGATAGGTATTTAGCTCTAAGACCATCTCCAAGGGTACACTAAAACCTAAAATGGGATAGGTATTTAGCTCCAATAGTACTCAAAAACCAATCCTATTTTTAGTTTTTGAGAAAAAAATACCTATCTTTAGGTTTACACTAAACCAAAACCTAAAATTTTTTCAAATTTTGTGAGTAAAAAAGACATAATATAGAGAATATTCTTTTAAGTTTAAGTTTAGTGTAAATGGTTGGAGTAAAATCAATATTTAGTGTGAGATTTACACTAAAATGGGTTTGAGTATAGTGAAATGGTTGGAGATGCTCTTAGTACTCCTCAAAAATCAATCATATTTTTGGTTTTTGAGAAAAAAATACCTATCTTTTGGTTTACACTATACACAAACCCAATTTTTTTTCAAATTTTGTGAGTAAAAAAAACATAATAGAGAGAATATTTTTTAAGTTTGAGTTTAGTATAAATGGTTGGATTAAAATCATATTTGATGTGACATTTATACTAAAATGGGTTTGGGTTTAGTGATTAAAATAGTGTAAGTGTATTATATTTTAAATTTAAATAATTAGTAAATAAACTTATTACTATATTAATGTTATTTCTTATACTATAGGACACTTAAACTAATTACTTTCTCTCACTTCAAAATCATCTCAAAACTGTAAATTTACTTAACTCTCTCAATTTTAAAAAAATTCGCAAAAAAATTTAGTATCAAATCAAAGGCAATTTTATAAATATTCTAACGAGATCTCAATTGCATATGTTCTGACGACGTTCAGATGATGAAATTTGATAATTTTTATTTCAGTTTTCACATACCAACAAAAGCATACAAAATATTCAATATAATGCATGAAAAATATCAATAATACTGTTGATTTTCGTGTATGTTGAAATACTCATGTCATTGAGTTGATATTTGTAAACACTATGTTGATATCGAAAAAAACTACAAAAATTATCATATGATAACGAAATGACGATCTTACCCATTTATTGATATTTTTCCTAATATTGTTGAAATTCGTGAGTTTTAATCTCATTCAATTCAAGGATGTAGATTTTGTATTAATTTTTTGATTATGAAGCTGCAAGCATTATAAGATGACGTGCACTATGGTCAATAAGTGAAATCCTGTAAAAAATTAAAGCAAATCTCAGCCTGGAGTAAGTACCACAAAAGAAGCACCAAAAAAAAATTCTCTTATAAGTTAAAAAAATAATATCCAGCATATCAATAATAAATATTTATATTAGTAGTATTTACTTATATGTCAAGTTGATTTTTACAAATTAGAATACAATGACTTCTATACGAAAAATAGACTAGTATAAGTAGGATTCTGGTGAAATAATAGATTATTAGTTAAATTTTATCACTATAATTTACTAGTTATTTACACTTTTAAATAACTCATCACGTAAAAATCATCTTATTTAATTTTCTAAAAAAGTAAAATCAAGTTGATTTACAGATTTGTACTCCTTAACAGAAATTTTAATTATTGATTATCATGTTGAATAATATTTCTATAAAATAATAGAAGTATGTATTATTGTTATGATATACACTTTGTTTTATTACAATTCTAACACGTTTTTATAATATATAAAAATAAAAAAAATCAGTTTTTAATAACTAATTATAAGAAAATTGAAATAAACTTTTATTAAAATATTACTCCTACATACATGTATTAATGAAAGAGATAATGATTATTGGCTCTGTTACCTCTGTATGGTGGACTATGGGGGTTGGAATGCAATTTGTATTAATATTAGCCAAAAGCATAATAAAAGGAAAAATGGGTTGAAAATGAAAATAACTTATGTCTATCGTTTCATTCCATTTCCTCCGCGTTTAATACACATCAAATTGTGCTGTGTTTTTTTAAACAGCAGAGGATCCGTTCCTTTCCACAAACACTACTTCTTACTTACTTTTTCTACCTCTCTCTTACTTTTCTCTCTTCTCCCTTACTTTACCAATTCTATATTAAAACTCGTGCTATACACTAATTGTTCTATTATTTGTAGACGGAGGGAGTACATCACAAGATCCAACGATTGTAATTTGTTTTGATTTTTGACATAATTTCAATTATAGATATGAACACTCCCCCCTCTTTAATATACATAAATAAATAAAAGTTAAATAAAATCCGACCTGACCTAGCCCGGCCCAGTTTTCAAGTGGGTCTGGACCAGTCTGGGCCCAAAAGTATCAATAAAAAGTTGTAATACAACCCCGGTTCCAACATGGGCCTGGGATGGGCCAAATTGACCCAACCCATTTAACTACTCTACCTTGTAAGCTAAAAATAGTATTATTGTGAATTTTTATACAACTCTCTCTTTATATTTGGTTGTCAAGATTCTGTTTGAGAAAGTAATTTGATTCCTAACATTTTAAATTAATGTGTTTGTTTTGGTTTTTAATCAAATTGGGAAAGTAATCAGAATCCCAGAACAAAGAAAGTTATTACAACTTTCCAGGATTCAGAATCCTAGCTTTTCTTAGGATTCAGTAAAGTTATTAGGAATTGTATTCACGGGATTCATTTTCCCAGGAATCATATTCCTTTCCAACTTTACTTTCCTGTCAACCAAACATGGACTTAAAAGAAAATTATCTAATTAAACGTCTCAAACCACACAAGGAGCTCACTAATATACATGTAACACAAGGACCTCACTAAATTTATTTTTCTAATATACATGTAACACAAGGACCTCACTAGTTTTATTTTTCTAATAGTACATGTAACACAAGGACCTCAGTAATATTATTAATTTTTGTAGGAGATATAAATTCACAGTACTAATATTTTTTTATCACTATAATTACGTGCATCACACTCGACGAAAATCAATTCGATGAAATACCAACACGTCTATTGCTGGAGACGTTTACTTGAGAGCTTTTTTTTATGAAAAGACTTGATAATTACTAAATGTAACACATGCCCCTCATGGAGTACTATATATAATTAATTGAGTGACTAGATCTATTGTTGGAACTTGGAGAATACCCCAAACGAGAAAATAATAAATCAACTATATCCGTTATTAAATTCATTACGTGCATCACACATTCACACTCGACAAAATCAACTTGCTGAAATGTCAAACACGTAAATCTGTTATTGGATAAGACCCCAAAATACAAAATACGGAGTACTTAATAAAGTACCAGTATCATTTATTCTATAGATTCCGTGAATAACACTCGAAAATCTATTTGCTGAAAGTTGAAATACCAAACACGTATGTTGTTGGAGAACCGGATTAGACTTATTTACAATACTTTCAGAAGATTCATGATTTAAAGATTTATTTACTTTTTTCACTTTAAGTGAATCAGATTCACTACAATTATTATTATCACTATCTATTATACAGTTAATATATTAGATTAGAACTCACATTCCATTAATTTTTTTACACCTATTTTTCTTCGTAAAATCGAATAATTTCTTAAAATTTGCACCGAGTATAAAGGACTTCAAATTATGAACGATGAGAATATAACTCACATGGATAACAAGACAGAAGCCAGTTCAGCGAAATACCAAAAACGTGTGTATATACATTAAAAATGAGATGAATTAGCAGCCTGCTAATAAAAAAAATTCAAAACTAGCAAACCAAAAAAAAATTAAAATATAACTATACAATATGCATGTTATGTCTACAATGGCTGAAATTGAACCACTTCTTGTTAGATACTGCAACTATGTATTTAAATAAATTGTTCCAGTTATTAACAATTACACAAGATGGGCAATATGTATTTTTTAAGATTAACGTGTTGGACGTAACTAAAAATATGAATAAGGAGTGGTTTCCAGCTTCTTTCCTCTTCGACTTTTATTCATACGCAAGCTTTTGTTTTTCTTGTATAAAAGTTAAAGAGTTCCACGGCGAAACGCACACACTTACACACAAATGGAGAAAATAGAGCACAGACAGATTCCGGTCAACGGCCTGCAGATGCACGTGGCGGAGCTCGGCGAGGGGCCCGTGGTCCTCTTCGTCCACGGCTTCCCGGAGCTCTGGTACACGTGGCGCCACCAGATGGCGTTCGTGGCGGGGCGCGGCTACCGCGCGGTGGCCCCGGACATGAGGGGCTACGGCGAAACGACTGGCGCGCCGCTGGACGATCCGTCCAAGTCCAGCATAATGCACCTGGTGGGGGACCTGATCGCGCTGCTGGACGCGGTGGCGCCGAATGAGGAGAAGGTGTTTGTTGTTGGGCATGACTGGGGCGCCATTGTGACGTGGCATCTCGCCATGTACAGACCTGATAGAGTCAAGGCTTTGGTCAATCTCAGCGTGCCCTTCAGTCCTAGGAATCCTCAGATGAATGCGGTTGAGTCGGCTCGCCAAACGTATGGCGATGATCACTATATCTACAGGTTTCAGGTTAGATTCTTCATTCTGCTGCTCTATTACTCCCTCCGTCCCCGATTAGGAGTCACACTTTGACCGAGCACGGGTTTTAAGAAATGTAAGAAAAAGTTGGTTGAAAAAGTTAGTGGAATATGGGGCCCATTTTTTTTATATTGGTTTTATAATAAAATGTGAGTGAATTGAGTTATTGGAATGTGAGACCTACTTACTATTTATGGTAAAAATAAAGTGTGACTCTTAATTGAGGACGGACCAAAATGGAAAAGTGTGACCCTTAATCGGGGACGGAGGAAGTATGTTGGAAGAAAGTTTGTGGTTTGTTAGGATCTTGAAATTTAGTGCCGGAATTAAACAAATTTGTTTGACTTTTTCCTTCAAGATCCTCAATTTCTTTGTGCAAAGGTGTAACTATTAATCAGATTATAGAACCTTCATTTATTTGGTGAACTGTGGATAATTGGATTGGAGGTTGCTCTTGGGGTGATGAATGTTGGTTTTTGCACTAGAGATGTGATTTTAGGGGGGAGATTAGATCTTGAATTTCACTTGGTTTTTCAAATTTAATGGGAAATTATAATAATTTGCTTGCTTGCTTGCTTTTAAGTTTTAGTAATTCTCATATTTATAGTATTCCATTTGTTCGACTATTGATTGGATTATGCAACCTCCATCTATTTGTTTGAGAACAAATTTTCTGGTAAAATGAAACCTAAATTCAGGTAGATAATTAAAATTTATACATGTAAAATTTGCAGGAACCTGGTTATATAGAAGGTGTGTTTGAGGAGGCTGGCACGAAGGAGGTTCTCAAGAACATTCTTTCGTACCGCGACACTATTCCATTTTACTTCCCTAAGGGACAGGGATTTAACTACTCTGTTGATAGAGCACCTTGGTTGACAGAGGATGATCTTGACTATTATGTTACCAAATTTGACAAGACGGGCTTCACCGGAGGAGTGAATTACTATCGTGCATTGGCCTTGTGAGTAGAACACTAGTTTATTATTTTCTCTTAATATTTCATATGTTCAAGTTAAACAACGGTTGCTTGTGTTGCTGCTAATTGCAGAGACTGGGAACTGAACGCCCCATGGTCGGGAGGTGGAGTAACAGTGCCAACGAAGTTTATCGTGGGGGAACTTGACTTTCTGTATCATGGTCCCGGGGTCCAAGATTACATACACGGAGGCGGGTTCAAGAAATTCGTGCCATTGTTGGAGGATGTGGTCGTGCTTGAAGGTGCTGCTCACTTTATCGGTGAAGAAAGGCCGGATGAGATCAACCAACATATATGTGCTTTTATCACCCAATTCTAATGTGTGCAACTTCAATTTCTCCTTCCTCTAATAAATGAATAATGTAGCTTCCATATATGTGTTGGAATAAAGGAAAATAATTAAGGAATATTACCACAAGAATTAAATTCAATCAATATCTTGTACTAATATGATAACAATATAGTACTCCCTCCGTCCCAGAGAAGTTGACATACTTTTGAAAATGGCACGGGATTTTAGGAGGTTTTGTTTTGTGTGTTAAATGGAGAGAGAAAATATAATTTTTATATTTATGTGAGAGAGAACTTTTTTCAAAAAGGGAAATGTGACATCTTTTGTGGGACAAACTAAAAAGGAAAGTGTGCCAACTTCTCTGGGACGGAGGGAGTATTTGTTTTCCATGTATACACATAGATCAATCTTGGGATGTCAATCAGGCAAGCATACTAGGTTAGGTTACAGGTCAATCCTCTTATTTGTTTCGGAATAGAAATTTTTGACCATACTATATATTTATGTTTTGGGCTAGCGCAGTGGGATAATTAGACTACTAACGATAAAATTAATATTTGATATACAATGATGAATGCTACTCATTTTAGAAGGTAAAACATTTACTTAGTGAGAACTTTGGAATACACTATACTCTATTTTATTACAAAAGTCATTGTTAGATCCAAAGTTTCCATGGTGATGTTCCTCTTCGAGGAGATATTTGTGGTCTTCCTCCCTTGCGCACATTAGGTGTTGTGTACAATGTGCAACGAGCTCCACGAGAAGCAGGGAATGAAGGACTGCCCATCCTGTCGAGCTCCACAAGTAAAGTCCTTAATTGTGAGGAATGATATACTCCCTTCGTCTACGAAAAAAGTCACATTTTACCATTTTGGGATGTACACAAAAAATAGTCTCATTTCTAATTAAAAATAGAAAGGACCCTTCTCATACTTTATCCATTTTATCTCCATAGTTCTCTTACTTTATCCACTTTTTCTCATCTTCTCTCTTATTTTACCAATTTTATATTAAAATCTGTGTCGTCCATAAATGAGACTATTTTTATTGGACGGAGGGAGCAGTTAAAACCAAACTTAAATTCAAAATTACAGGTTCATGTTTATTCATTAGGTACACTTTTGGTTATTGTTGGGCATTTAAGGCCTTTTGCCTCTTGGGTATAGATTAAGGTTCATGAATCATGACTATTTGAACCTCTTTTGACGACAAAACATAGACCAAATGATTAATCGTTTTAGATGCAGTTAGTATGTTGAATGTTTGAATTATTTAGTGTGTGACTAGTGTGAATGCATTGTAAGTTTGTATCTACAAAAACATAGCTTAGTATGTTGAATGTTTGAATTATTTTGTGTGTGACTAGTGTGAATGCATTGTAAGTTTGTATCTTCAAAAACATAGCTAAACTTTTCGCGATCAACTTCTCATTAAAATTCAAAGATTGTTTTGGTTTTAAAAGAAAGATTGCTGTTAAGAACCCAAAATATTTTATATAGAATATATTGAAAATTTTGTTATTTACTATATTTAACAAGCTATAAGATAATATTTTAGGACGAAAACTAATTAGTAGGAGTGGGGTGAGGGGTCGTAAAAGTCCAATTATTTGAATTATTGCATTTATTTATCAATAATACTCCTGCTGATAACCCAAATCATAGAATAATCATTTTAAGAGTTCTAAATTTGTTGGAACCTTAACTACTATGAATTTAACCGTTTATATGGTCTTGATCTCCAATATAACAACAATTTAATTTGGGTTATCAACATTAAATAATTTGTATTATGAAATAATTTTGCATAAAAAATAAAATAATGGAGATTAACGAAATCATTAATTCCATTACAATGTGCTTGACCTGTTTAGTTTTATAATAATTAGAGTATGAAACTCCTTAGGCGTTTGCTTCTGTAAACCATCGTTTCACGTATTAAGGTACGTATTAAGGTCGGAGTAGGCGGAGTCAGTTGGACGTGAGGTGGAATCGGAGTTGGAGTGCCTAATGAATGTATGATAATGTAGCAAAATATATGATGTTCGACCAACTAGATGATCCGGTATGTTCCCATTATCTTAATCTGATTAGTTGTAATTGTACGTTACTAGTATTCGCATTGGAATATAAGATATATGTTGGAGTAGTAATTTAGTTTGGAAGAAAAAGATGAGAGGACAATTAGTGGAATATATGAGAAATGATTTAGAAGATGTCGGTGATATAGAAAAACAAAGGAACAATTTATTTTTAAACTCCATAACTTGTGCAAAATGGTATATCTTTCCCATATTTATAGTCATTCATAACTTATTTTAGAATTCTCTACTTCATTCTTTTATATTCTAAATATCTTAATTTATTCTCTTAAATAATACTATCAATAATCTAGAGAATTCAACATCTAGATAATTCTCCTAAAAGTATTTAGATATTCTAATTGCTTATACCTAGAGAATTCTACAAAAATATATAGAGAGGGTCATGTTAGGATGACAACTATCTTAAATTGATAACTGACAATTATGTCAACAACCTACGTTATAGATGTCAACACGTAGATATTTGTAGGCCAACTAAACGTAGTTGACATCTATATTTACATTTCAACATAAGACATTAAGACATATGTATGTCAGCTACATTTAGTTGCCGTACAAATGTCTACGTGTTGACATCCATAATGCAGGTTGTTGATAGCTGTTAATTATCAATTTAAGATAGCTATCAATTAATCATATATTCCTGTTTAGGTATTTGTAAATATCTAGATTTTTTTATTAAAAAATCAAGTTTATTCATTTATATTCTTTTGTATTTCTTAAATATGAGCCTAATTGATTTGTAATAGCTAATGGCGGACGTAGGGAGTAACTATTGCAGTGCATCACACTGTATGAAAATAATTGAAATAAAATACTCTTGATTCAAGTAAGTGCAGAATAGTAAACACGAATAATTGATTTTTTATTGTTGGATAATTATTAAGTCCACAAAGAATATAAACAAACGATGGATTTGGTAAATATAGAATGCTAACTAAAATAAAAAATATATAAAGCGTTGTCTAAAATGAAAATAAATAAATGAAAAAGACAATTCAAACGTGATGGATGGAGGGAGAGACTGAGAAAATTATAAACTCTTGTTTGCCTGTACAAGAGTGGAGTAAATCATCTCACCAAAAAGAAAATGGAGAAAATAGAGCACAGTTTAATCCCCTTCAATAACGGCATGCAGTGATATGAGTCATGAGAGGCTATTACATTATTGGCACTGACACTTTTTTTAAAAAAAAAATGATCAATTCAATATTAAGAATTTAATTAAAGCTCAGTAAAATGGTTATCAAAAAGGTTCAAATAAATGTTTGGGTTAGCTTGAAAAGGTTTGGAAATGCCTTTTTCACAAATTGTCCCTCTATTTGGTTAATTTGTTAGTGTGAAAAGCCATGAAAATATGCTCGTTCATATTTCTTTCTATATAGTCATGACTCATGAAAGAAGTGATCATTCTTTTAATTTTTGTGGATATGATTCTTCATTCTTGTTTTTTTGTGATGGCATTGATTGATAGTACTCTAAAACTAGGGGCGGAGCCACGGTGGGGCAGGGGCCCTGGGCCCCTCAGCCATTTTGATGAATAGTATATATACGGAGTATATGTATGCAACAATATGGATATAATATGTTAGCGCAGTTGAGTTGTGTGGCAGCCTCTAATGCTCAGTGTGAGCAATGGTGTCGAGTTATAATCCTAGCGGGAGCGGCATTCTTATTTTCAAATATTTTCTTCTATTTTGGATTCATTTATGTTTCATTATATTCATATTAAATAGATTTATAATATTCGTAAAATTGATTTTATTCCTGTACTAGTTCATTTACCTTTTTTTTCTCAAATTATTGTTGTTTATTCCCTCGTACTCATTTACTCCTACACTGATTTTATGCTTGTAAGTCATTTACTTTTATAATATTAGTAAAATTGATTTTATGCTTAAATATATTTTATGGTTTTCTCACATTAATGACTTCTCTTGATTTTTTTACTAGTAATTTTGTACGAATCATTTTATATTGTAATCATAAAAAATGATTTTTATAATTACAAATAAAAAATAATTCTTTGATTCCATAAATATCATAAAATATTCTCTTGGAGTATATAATAATATTTTTAATTGATGTCCTTTATTAAAAAAAATATGGAAAAGAGAATAACTCTTTGATCTAATTAATATGTAAATATATCATATTATTAGTAAAATGGTGCTATGCTCTAAAAATCTATTCAGTAATTAATTTTCTCATCATTCGTTTCCAACGTGCGGCTTTTTATAATATGATCACGTCTGAGTTATTTCCATGTCGTTAGCACTAAACGCACTCAGCAAATTTTAATGGTAGTTTGGACCCCACCGCTGAAATTCTGGCTCCTCCACTATCTAAAACATTTATATGATGAAAAGTTAGGTTATTTTGTCTATATCCTACATCTTGTTTTTGTAAACACTTTTTTTGCAAATTAGGAGTAATGAAATTTCAAATGAAGGTTTAAAATGTCCTTCACCAGTGTTATCCTTACAAAGGTAGATGTGAACCAAACACTTTGTTATCTACTTTATGCATTTCTCTATCAACCAACCAACAAACCGAAAGGAACTATTCATAAAGCTGGGAAAAGCATGTTTAAATTACCTATTCTCTTCGCTCATAAACAATATAGTAGTCTTATATAGTAGGAGTACGTCGATTGCACATGTTTTAACTTTTAACGAAAAATTTGATAAAGTAAAAGATAAAAGAAAAAGTATAAAATATATAGTAAAAAAAAAAAATATTGGCACCTAATATCATGAAATTTTTAAAAAGTTTCTCACAAACTTTGAAATTGATAGATAATATCATAAACTTTACCCTGAGTTTGTTATTTCTCACCAGTAAAAAAATTCTAATTATATTAATAAATTGGGGAATAAATTTGGAGGGTGTGTTTCAAGAAAAACTATTCTCAAAGATTGAAAATCTTGAAACTCTTGAAGTTGTTGTCGAGAAATTACGGAAAAAATATATATCATGATATTATTTGCCGGAATAACAAACTTAGGGTAAAGTTCCTGATATTATTAATCTAGTAATTTTTTAAAAATTCTATAATATTAGGTGTGAATATCTCAATATAAAAAATATAAAGTCTCTTTCTAAAAAATTAAAGTTATGGCCTGACTTTTCACCAAACACAAAACGATAAGCAAACACTTCTTTAGCAAACGTTCAGTCAGTCATCATCACCTCAGTCGGCACCAAAAAAAGAAAAAAGAAAAATGGAGAAAATAGAGCACAAACTGATTCCGGTCAACGGCCTGCAGATGCACGTGGCGGAGGTCGGCGAGGGGCCGCTAGTCCTCTTCATCCACGGCTTCCCGGAGCTCTGGTACTCGTGGCGCCACCAGATGACGTTCGTGGCGGCGCAAGGTTACCACGCGGTGGCGCCGGATATGAGAGGCTACGGCGAAACCACTGGCGCGCCGCTGGACGAGCCGTCGAAATTCAGCATCATGCACCTGGTGGGCGACCTGATCGCGCTGCTGAACGCGGTGGCGCCGAATGAAGAGAAGGTGTTTGTTGTTGGGCATGACTGGGGCGCCAACGTGGCTTGGCATCTCGCTATGTACAGGCCTGATAGGGTCAGAGCTTTGGTCAATCTCAGCGTGCCTTTTACTCCCAGGAATCCTGCCATGAATGCGGTTCAGTCGTTTCAGAAATTGTTTGGCGATGATCACTATATCTGCAGGTTTCAGGTTGACAATCGTTTCTTGCTTAGTTTACATTTTCTGTTTAGATTCTTCATTCTGCTCTTACTTTGTTTACATTTTCTGTTTAGAATGATTTATTACATTGCTTTAGGTTGTAGTTCTGCGATTTGTATTCAATTTGTTAGCTCATTTTCCCTCAAGATCCGAAAGGTAGAACCATCGATTGGATTATAGAACGGTTGTATAGATTCTTAAATTTGCTTTTGGGGTTGTGAACATTGAATTTTTACCACTAAAGATGTGATTTTTGGGGAAGATTTGTGGTTGGTTTGGATCTTGAATTGCAGTGATGAGCTTAGAATGATTTGATCACTTGCTTTAAATAGTAAAAACTTGCAGTTTGCTTGGTTCTTGAATTTTTAGTAGGAGAATGGAACCATTTACTTTCTTTTGAATTGTAGTTCCTTGTATTCCTTTTGTTCGAGTAATGATTGGATTTTACGATCTTGATTTTTATGATTCTGAGGTAAAGACTTAATGAAGAAGAGCCATGGATCTTGATTGTCTTGTTGTAGAGAATGCTGATCTGAATTTTTGAACATTTTTATCAACAACAAACCATTATTTAATCACTTGCATGTAATCTCATATTTTAGTACAGTATCTCATTAATTCTTGAGAACAAAGTTTCTGATCTTGGAGGGAGATTTTACATGGAAAATTGTAGGACCTAAGTTCCCTAGATGCTTATTCTTGTAAATGTTGCAGGAACCCGGTGATATAGAAGCTGAGTTTAAGAAGGTTGGCACAAAGGAGGTTCTCAAGAACATACTTTCATTCCGCGAGCCTGCTCCCCTGTTCTTCCCTAAGGGCAAAGGATTTACCTACTCCACTGATAGAGCACCTTGGCTGACGGTGCATGATCTTGAATATTATGTTAGCAGATTTGAGAACAGTGGCTTCACTGGAGGAGTGAATTACTATCGTGCGCTTCCTTTGTGAGCATTTCCTCATCACTTGTGGTTTTGTTGCCTTCATCACTTTTACTGAAAATTGCATTAGGGAGTACAATGGACGGCTTGAGTATCTGTATTGTCAAGCTTTATTCAATTATCCGTTTTTTTTCAACCATTATGGACCCGACATTGGAGCAGCCCATCTCATTTATAACCTTATCCGGACTAAGATACCTAATTCTACTAGCGCTTACTTCTACTTGTGTTGCTGCAGAAACTGGGAACTGAATGCCCCCTGGTCAGGAGCTGGAGTAACAGTGCCAACGAAGTTCATTACCGGGGAATTTGACCTTGTTTATCATACCCCTGGGACCAAAGATTACATACACGGAGGTGGATTCAAGAAATTTGTGCCATTGTTGGAGGATGTGGTCGTGGTTGAAGGTGCTGCTCACTTTGTCAATCAAGAAAGGCCAGACGAGATCAATGAACTTATATATGCTTTTATAAAGCAGTTCTAATCACTGGAATCGCATGAGACTAGGCTTCAAGCTTATGTATACAACTTCAACTTCTTCCCCTAATGAATGAATGTATGAGTAATGTAGCTTGACATATGTTGTTCAAAAAAGTTGATGATTTGGTTAGTATATCCCCTTACCGTTTATCCACTTACATTGCTTTCTTAGAATTTTCAAATTTTGGATAGAGTAGAACAATCTCAGTATCTCATTGGCTGCTGCGACCAACGGCGGCTTCAACAATTTGACCATTGACTAATATTTTATAATTGTATTAGTCTTAACTCTTAAATGCTGATGGATGGAGGGAAAGACTTTTGTTTGTAGTGAGAAAAGAAAATGGAAAAAATAGAGCACAGAGTGATTCCCGTCAACGGCTTGCAGATGCACGTAGCGGAGGTGGGCGAGGGGCCGCTAGTGCTCTTCATCCATGGCTTCCCGGAGCTCTGGTACTCATGGCGCCACCAGATGACTTTCGTGGCGGCGCAAGGTTACCACGCGGTGGCGCCGGATATGAGAGGCTACGGAGAAACCACAGGCGCGCCGCTGGATGACCCATCGAAATTCACCATAATGCACCTGGTTGGCGACCTGGTCGCACTGCTGAACGCGGTGGCGCCGAATGAAGAGAAGGTGTTTGTTGTCGGGCATGACTGGGGTGCCAACGTGGCTTGGCATCTCGCTATGTATCGGCCCGATAGAGTCAGGGCTTTGGTCAATCTAGGCGTGCCTTTTTTCCCCGGAAATCCTGAGGCGAATCCGGTTGAGGCGTTTCGGAAATTGTATGGTGATGATCACTATATCTGCAGGTTTCAGGTTGGCTATCGTTTCTTACTTACTTTACCTTTTGGATTCTTCATTCTGCTCATGGGGTGGCTGAACAGCTCTATGTATGTACCTGGAATCTCAGTGAGGAAATTAGAATGATTTAATTACTTTGCTCTTCAATCTGTGAGTTGTAGACAACTTGTATATTGAGATTGGATTGGATTGGACTATTGATTGGATTTTAAGACCTTTGCTTATTTGTTGGAGTGCGCTTGGATATTGGATTTGAGTTTGTTTGAATCTATATGATTATGAAGTAAAGACTTAGTGATGAAGAGCCACACAATTTTGAACAATTTTTTTTATTCCCAACAACAAACCATTATTTAGGATTTTAGATGGAACAAGAAGCTATTTACGAGCATTTTCTGTGGCCAGGATTATGTAAATAATTGCAGGACCTAAATTCTCTACATATTTAAAATATTAGATGCATATATTTTCTTGTAAATTTTGCAGGAGCCTGGTGATATAGAAGGTGAGTTTAAGAAGATTGGCACCAAGGAAGTTCTCAAGAATATTCTGTCATACCGTGAGCCTGCTCCCTTTTTCTTCCCCAAGGGCAAAGGATTTATCTACTCCACTGATAGAGCGCCTTGGTTGACAGAGGATGATCTTCACTATTATGTTACCAAATTTGACAAGACTGGTTTCACCGGAGGAGTCAACTACTATCGCGTGTTTGTCTTGTGAGTAGTTTTTATTGCCTCCATCACTTTAGATGAAAATTTCATCCAATTTATAGCCTTATCTCTTTATCTAATGAGCTCCGTTAATCAGAGTAGCTGATCTCATTTATGGCCTTATCCGGACTAACATACCTAATTCTACTACCATTAATTTCTACTTTCTTGTATTGTTGCTAATTTACAGAAACTGTGAACTGAACGCCCCCTGGTCAGGAGCTGGGGTAACAGTGCCAGCAAAGTTCATCACCGGGGAATTTGACCCTACCTATCATATTCCTGGGACCAAAGAGTACATACATGGAGGCGGATTCAAGCAATTCGTGCCATTGTTGGAGGACGTGGTCGTGCTTGAAGGAGCTGCTCACTTTATCAATCAAGAAAGGCCGGATGAGATCAACCAACATATATATGCTTTTATAAAGCAGTTCGAAACAAAATAGTCACTAGAATCATACTCTATGATTTAGGCTTCTAGATCATGTATACAACTTCTTCTAGATGATAAACAGGCTATTTGTTCACAAACAAGCATTTAGCCATGACTCTACAAGTCAATTTAAGATAACTACTATATATACATTCAATTTCAATGAGCTAACAATAAACTAAAATTTGGATAAGTAAAAACTTGTTGGAGCTTCAGTTCTGTCTTCCACATATGCATGGCAACTACCTCTCATTTTCAGAAGCATCCATATCCAGCTGCAAATGCAACATCATTTAGAATTTTATTCTTCTTCTATATAAAATATTAGAATAAAAAATCAGCTTACATTTTCTTTTGAAGAATGTTCAAGTTTGGATAGCTCAATCTCCTTAGCCTTCCTCCTCCTCTTCTCCCGGGCTAAAACAACGGCACATTTGCATATGAAGAACAGCAGCAGCAACCCAAGAGAGATCACAAGTATCGATTCGACTACGATTGCAGATCCTAAAACTGCACCAAAACTCAAACTTAGTTTTTCTTTTTCTCTCTATTTTAAGCCTGAAACTATGATCACGTCTTACTATGAGCTGCCAATGAACTCATGGGCTTGTATCGTACGAGGTTTACTGTTGACTCAGCAAACAGAGGTGTCGACATCATCTGATCACAGTTCGGGTAGCATCCATGGTTACCAAGATCATTCACTGTCAGTGTCAACACAGCTCCATGCTGGCCTTCCTGCAGAGTGAGAGGGAGAGAGGGATAAAGCATTTAGGTTTAACGAGGATGAAATCCGTTGTGCCATTGTATCGCTATGAATTCCTAATGGACTCACATGGTAAGATAGCTTCTGCAAGATACTGTTGCATTCCTCAATTGCACCCCTAAATCTGATCCCCTTTGCTCTCACCATGAAATGCTTTGATATTGTAACAAATGTTTGGAGAGGCTGCCATTGATAGCTGCTCTTCATCTTTAACTCAGTCGATGCGACGAGCTCTGCAGGGAGGCTAGTCGACAGGAATCCATCGCTCACCTCCATCGTCAACACAATCAAGAAATGGGAATGGTTTCCTACACCTCAAAAGCATTATAAAATTTTAATAACTACAGTACTTGATTTCTTTGAGAAAGGTTCAATTATTACCAGGAAAGTTCTGAAGATCAGGGTCGTGAACACCAACAGAATTCTCACGAAAAATCTGCACTCCATCACTCGTATCATTTAATACGACGAATGATGGGGCGTTTATCACAGGAGCGTCGTTCACAGGCTGCACGAAGATGGGAACGTTGACATCGTTCCTCCCATTGCTGTTCTCGGAATAAAGTGTGATCATATCATCACCATAGAAATCACGGTTTCTGTCACAAAGGGAAGCAAATCAGACTATGTTTTTATCCACAAACACAGACACGAAGTGATCATATCTATGTACCCAGAATATTGGATAGATTGCAGGGCTGAGTTTACTACATCAATACAACCAATCAGCTTCAGTTCATCAACCTTTTTATGGACTGAAAATTTGTCCCAATTAGGCCTCCAAAACTGCACTTGCGTAGGAGATAGCTGAACTGTACCAGATTTTGAACTCAGAGTGACACTTATGTTTTCTCCCAAGTCCGAATAAGTGACTTCAAATCCATTAAAACCACTGCATGAGTTAAAACATAGTCAACCATGAGATTAGCACAACGTCGAGCATCTGTCGGACTGGTTTATTTAATAAACTATTACTAGGTGTTGTAAGATTTGTGAGATCTATAGGAAAAGATTTCTTGAAACTTCAATCAGAATCATAGACTACAGTTCAGAGGCAAGCTTTCTTTCTTACCCGAATGTGGGACTAACGCCCTCTTCTACAGCTTGCAAGTTGCTCGGGATCGAAGCAAAGTGAGGCGGTCTGCAGACGATGAGCAAACCCACAGCAGCAGAGGCAAGGTTCCCATTTGAATCGGACATCGTATAAGAGAAATCATCATTACCATAGAAATCCTTATATGGCGTGTACCTAAAGACACTGCTTCCGTACAGTAGGAGTGAACCATGCCTTGGCTGCAAAACCAAACCAATCACACCAGATAAACATGGTTGATAAATTTAAGGAACAACTCAAATCATTTCTTTCCACCTTGGAATATTCAACAACTGTTGCATTTGCACCAGAAAAAGAGTCATTTCTCGTAACATCAAAATCAAGTGCCTCATCCTCCCAAATGGAAGCTGTGTCATTGCGAGCTACAGGGAAATACTCATCTGCACAATAATTTTTACAACTTGGTGGTTATAAAGGAGAGATGGTTATCTTATCTTTACCAAGTCGATATAGGACTAGTAGAGAACAAAAATTGTAGTCCTAACCAAGCCTCAGACGACACTACTTACAGTTATAGACGTGAACACCAAAGGGACATGGCACGAAGCGCTCTCCCTTATAAGAAGCACACAGCTCATAGGTTCCAATATCATTTGCAAGATACTTAACCGTGTACAACCCATTGTTGTTGTCAGCAAAATCCCATGTAGAGAAGGCAGATTTGTTGATTGAAGCAATCTCCAATCTCAAGTGTGATTCTTGTAAAAGCACAGGATTTGAATAGGAATCCACGAGGCGTACAACTATGTCATTTTTCACCATCTTCGCCACTTTCTCTGAAAACCTCACCACCCCAGAGAGTGAGACATTGACAGCCCCTGCATCAGCCACGAACATCAGGATGAAGAACATAAGCATCGGCTTGTTATAAAACAGACCTACTGACATTATTGCTAAGAACTTTTGAATGGGAACCTGCAGTCACTTCCTTTCTAAATGCACGACCACCATTCAAGGCGATGTTCCCACAAAAAACACGCATCTCATGCAAGCCGCTCTTCTCAGATTTATAACTAACATCAAAGTCGCTAGCCTTGAAATTCCAGTTATCGTTTATCTGTCAACTACCAAAATTCTTGTGATCTGTATCATCTGATGGGAAACAGAAGAAAAGATATCTAGAAATAAATTTACATTGTTTCTTGTAGCAATCACTCCATGATTCAATTTTCCAGAGGAGAAGCTTCCTGTAGAAGAGAATTGAGATACATGATTTTCCTATAATACTAGAACAAAATTATGCTGTATGAACTCATACCATTAGACGCCCTTATTTGTATTCTTGGTTGTATAATCTGTGAATCAGACAACTGTATAATGTGAACTCGAAGGTTTTCTAGCTGAACCTGAGAAGGATACAAATAGGCATCCCTCAAAAAAATCGAAAACTTTGCAGTTTCACCAACAACAGAGCTATTTAAACCCGATCCATTAACTATGCTGTTAACTCCATCGCAGTAACCTGTTTTAGTCATCCAGAAAAAGTCCTTGTTGAGAAACGAATGTCCATAAATGAGGAAGTTGAGTATATTTCTCTCGAGTACCTATATATACAGCGAAATCATATGGTGTGTTGGAGATCAGGGTGTTCTTCTCCTTATCTGATATATTGAGTGTGAAGTTCCCAGGCTCATATAGGGTGAAGGAGAACGACTGAGTTCCAGGGGCGACGTCTCTGAAGAGAAGATCAGATAACGGCATGGACAGATTGGTTCCCTTTTCGAAAACTTCAAGGTCGAATTCATATGATCCAGAAACCAAGTTCCCATATCGATCATACTGGTGGATTAACCCTTCCATATTCGAGAACAGTTGGAAATGTTTCGTTTCCACCTTCAGCCGAGCTTCACAGCGGGAGATATCCAGTTTCCCTGCAGGGAAAGTTGATAGGTATCAATCTAAGAGCTAATAAAAATGGAGCATTCAAGGCTATGAAATGCGTGAACCACCTGGATGCACCATGAACGGTAGTGGCGATCCGTGCAGTGTTTGGTTTTCGGTTTCTACATGAAGGAGGAGGCTTCCTGCAGTAGCTGCAATGAACTCAAGGCAGAGGTGTTGTTGCTCATTCCATCCTTTGAATGATGTGTTGAGTAGAGTTGCTGGGATTCCATCCGAGGTCGTTGCAGATAATGAGAAAGTGTAGTCTCTTGATCCTTCACTGGTTGAAGTGACCTCGTTGCCAAATGCATCTCTGGGGAGGATGAACACTTCAGCCCTCGTTCCAGCTACGAACTCATCTGCCCCGTCTCCCCATGACATAATCCCTGCCGCGGGATACATTTTCCCTACACATTTGCTCAAAATTGTAGATCATAACTAGTAAGAATGAGCCAATCCAACCTTAATTGAACACGCATTTCCCTTTTCTACAAGGAGTTCCAATTCGAATTCGGTTAAGTATTATACACACATAGGCAACACAACTGCACAATGAATTCAATCAAGCAACAATTAATTTTTGCATAATTTGAATTGCTGGGATTTCAATAAAGAGAGAAAAAACCTGGGTTGACTTGAAAGTGCAAGGAGGAATCGAAGACGCGAAAATGGTCGTCAACGATGAGCACATCAAAGAGACCAACCATGAGAGGGCTGAAAGTGATTCTCCAATCGTCGATTCCGCCATCCAATTGCAAAGAAACCCCAGTTATAAAACTGCTATTTCCTATCTTATCATTCACTATCAGATAAGGACTAAACTCAAATTCATATTTCCCCTTCTCGTAATTCCCAATAACTCTCACATTGATCGTTGCAATGTCGCCTGCTGCGAAATTTCCTTCATCATTGGGCCAACTGAATATAAAAACAGGCAATTCCACTGCGCCATCTGCACGAAACAAACAGGATCAGAGAAAATTTCTGAAAATTAGGAGGGATTTTGGCAAGTGTACCTGAATTTGCATGTTGGGGATTGAGAGAGAATGCAAAGAAGGTAGTGAGACAGAGTGATAGCAGAAGAATTTGGGACGCCATTGTTGATGTGATTTGGTCGTTTTTTTTTCGGTTTTGGTACGAACATGATGAGTGAAAATAGGAGTAATGGATTTCAAGGCGGGAAGTTTAAAATACATTAATACAAACATTTTTTATTATTTTGAGTTTGACACGGATTTTGCAAAATTGGTAAAATAAGAGAGAGGTAGTGAGAAAAAGTGAATAAAGTATTGTTAGTGGAGAAAATATGTCACACCTCATTAAAGAGAATTTTTTTTTTTTAAATTATAAAGTTATGAGACCGACTAAAAAGGAAAACGTGTATACTATTGTAGAACAGATGAAATAAATTACTCCCTCCGTCCCATTAGAAATGCAACGTTTTCCTTTTTGGGTTATTCCAATAAAAATGAAACGTTTCCTAAAATGGAAGCAACACTATCTCTACTTTTTCTCTTCTCTCTTACTTTACTCTCTTCTCATTAACTCACAAAACAACATTGCATAAAATCTCGTGCCGAAAACCAAATGTTGCATATTTATTGGGACGGAGGGAGTATTTAATAGAGTTGCATTTATGAACCAACATAAATTTAGCCCCTGGTTCATTTATTTATTTTTGGAGATTTTGTAAAACCAAAAATAATATATTTGGTTTTCAAATGCAGTCCATTTCTTCTCCCTTGGGCTTAGTGTGATGAGAGGAGGGGATATATGTTTAGAGATCTAATCTTTAAGGAATGATTAGGCCCAACAAAATTTGGAGAAAACAATAGTGGTACTAAATAAATCCATATGTTTATGTGGTGGGATAGTCATCAGCTATGTCAATCGAATCAGTTCAATAGATTTTAGGTCAATCCTACTTAAGTTGTGGGTTAATCGGGTATAAGCTCATTGAACTAAAATTTTATTGAGTTACACATTTTTATTCAACCCCTAAACGTTTGGGTTTAGGGCTAGCCCTACGGGCTAATCGAATTGTTAACGGTAAAATTAACATGTGATAAAACCTATGCACAATGATGAAAAGTTCTCGTATTTACAAATTACAAAACATTTAATTATGAGAATCTTGGATATACTATGTTTAACTCGATAATTGATTTTTTTCACTTCTCATTGTCTTAGGCTTTTGTCTCCAATTCTAGATCAAATCCTAATTATTCATATAAAATTTGTCTACACAAATATCAGTATATGAGTCTGGGAATAGGTGAGAAGATCTGCGATCGAGTAAAAACACGACATGTGTAGAGTGTCTAGGAGAGACTAGTAGTGTTAAATAAACACGATAATTAATTGCATAAAATTAATACAGGAAGAAGTCTAGTAACATAGGTTCAAGCTATTTTGAATTAAGTTAGGATTAAGTAGCTATCGCCCCTCCTATGATTTGTATGTCCTACTCCCAACTATAGTAAGTAACTATAGTGGGGAGTAGTTATTTCTAGTACAGTTGGTAATAAGTTATTGAATTAGTATAGGAAGGAGTCTAGTAACATAGGTTCAAGCTATTTTGAATTAAGTTAGGATTAAGTAGCTATCGCCCCTCCTATGATTTGTATGTCCTATTCCCAACTATAGTAAGGGCATGTTTGATAAATTAGTAATACCAAGATAGAGAATTATATATGGACATTTCTAATTGTTTGATACCATAGTTAAGCTTAATTCAAAGCCCAATATAAGACCAGGGCCCTATCTAATCTTACCAAAATTATAACATTAACCTTGTTTATGTATCTCACCAATTTGTCAAGTTAAGCCATGTTATTTAATATACAATACAAATTTACATAATTTCTTTTCTATCAAACAACAACGGAAAAAAAATCATATCTTTGCATATCTTGACATGAAGCCCGTATTTCTTATCTTGTTTTACATATCTTCTCATATCCCATCTTTTGTATCAAACGAGTCCTAAGTAACTATAGTGGGGAGTAGTTATTTCTAGTACAATTGGTAATAAGTTATTGAATTAATATAGGAAGAAGTTTAGTAACATAGGTTCAAGCTATTTTGAATTAAGTTAGGATTAAGTAGCTATTGCCCCTCCTATGATTTGTACGTCCTACTCCCAACTATAGTAAGTAACTATAGTGGGGAGTAGTTATTTCTAGTACAATTAGTAATAAGATATTGAAGTATTGTTAGTAACGAATGAGACTCATTCTATTAGAGAGAAAAAAAAATTTCATGAATAGAATTGGTTTATTTTTAAAAGACATTCTAAAATAATAAATATGATTTATTTTTAAGAGAAGAAGGGAGTTTTTCATTAGTCGCATTCAAGATGATTGCATTTTTTATTGCACTTGATTTTAGATGAGGATAATGAGTGTAGAGAGGAAAATGTACCATGTTTTATTGAGGAGGAGAGAGAAAGAGATAAACTTTTTACTAAAAATAGAAATAAAATATTTTAATAAAAAATTTGAGACAAACTAAAAAAAGAGAAATCATGACCCCTAAAATAAGATAGCATTAAGTACTTGTTTGTGGTGATATACTAAAAACATAAATAAAAAAATTCGATATTCGGACCACGTTTTATTTCTGGAGTTAATAGGCTGAATATGAGAATCACCTTTGTGTTTTCAATGCAGATCCAATCATATGGTTAAGATGGGAAAGAAACAATGTTTTAAATGAGAAACTTCTCACTATTCCTAACAATAAAGATAGGAGAATATACATTGATGTTGTTAAAATCGTGTATATCAAGATTGAAGTTTGGCAAGAACCTTACTCATTAATTATTATTATTATTACCATTTTTTCTCAAATTATCTGTAATATCATTATTGCACGTGAAGTTAGGTTTCCTCTGCCTAACTATTATAGTGATAAAATAAATAGTGACAAAATTTTTGCCTAACCCTCAATATCAGTTCGGGGCTTTTGATCTAAAAAAGGGATCATTAAAACGTATTTTTGCCCCAAATTAAGATATATGCATATTTAAATTGGCATTATGAGGTGTTTGATATGTGAAAGTATTTATAGAAATTATTGGCGTATTGGATTCACACTTTCATTGCTTATTAATTATATGATAATAATTTCCTAAAAGAACGTCATATTCAGAATTCTTGATAATTATACAGCATATTAAGCTAATATTAAATAGTTACTTAATTCAACATAATTTTCTTAAACTAGAATAGCTTCACAAAGGCAGATTCGGCCGGATGATATTCACTAACCATCTTTATGTCGTACTTCATTATGTATATTACTTTTCATTTTTCTACACATTAGTATTTCTTATTTCTTTTCTTTAATTTCAGTTTTATGATTTAGTTGAATTTTATGGTACTTGTTATCGAGAATTTATTGTTGTCACCTTTTTGTATAAGATATGATTATTTAGTGTTAGTAAATTCAAAAAGGAGGGTATATAGTAATTACGATCTGACCTTTATACTCATCATAATTTACTAATTACTATTTATTTGATCTTTAATTATTTCTTTCTTTTTTACTGTGATATTCGTATCACTATCTACCGACAAACATAATAATCAAGTAGAAAGTAATATTAATCATAATTTGGTCCAATAAAGAAGAAAGAAAAAAGTAGAAAAAAAGCAGTAATTTCATAAAGAAATCTTAAGACAGTGATTGATGACTTAACGAGAATTTAATTATTAAGGCAAGAAAAAGTGTGGTCCTAACACTTAATTAACTCTCATCTAAAATTGAAGCCACATGGTTGAGATTGAAGAAATTCTTGATCATGTCATGCCCTATTTCTTGTAGTTGATTGATAACTAACATCACATGATTGTGACCTCACTTTATCCCCCCTCAAATTAAAATTAATAAAAATTATAAAGAATATAATATCATACGTGACTTAATATTTTCTATATTTGAAAAATATTTTAGGCACTTTTCGGTATGAAACTGAAATTAAATTGAACTCTAATACAAAATGGAAAACCTAGTGCTTCCCCTAAAATCAACTCCTGTTACAATGGAATGGTGAAAATTAGGATAATGTCATATCAACTTATAAATCCATGTTACATGATAATGCACCCCACCCACCCCCACCCAATCACATGATAATTTGCATCACATAGAAATTTTTGTGTTTGAGTCCCTTGAATAACTAGTTGAGCATGTTGAGTCCTTTTTGGTAAGCTTCATTTATCTTCCATGCTCCATTTATATATTAATGGTGCACATCCATGCCATACACCCCATCATCAAAGTGAAAGAATTCTTTCTTTGCTAATAAAAAGGATATTTTGATGAATGAAAGTGTTTTTGACTGGTAGAATCCATATATTAATTATAATTGTGGGAGAAGTCCAAACATCTTAGAGATCAGAAAAGAAATTAATTAAGATAACCATTAAATTAAGTTGGGTTTGCTGGAGTTTCACATTCTCCCTTTGGGAATTCATAGAAAAGTAACACATGTACATTATGAAGATATGCACGAGGCATACATATACATATATTTATATGCATATAAACTATATACAAGAGGGGGAGAGAGACAGAGAAAAGAAGCACGTTTGGATTACCTAAAAATTGACATGCATGTGCATGCAACGAAGGGTACGTATGGTGGCATCCACAACAGCCTTTCACCAGAAGATATGAATTGAAATTCGAATTTTTTGTGATCCTCACGACAAAAGAATGCCAAAAATATGTATTGAGATTACTCATAAATATGCATTAAAGATATCTTCACTTTTGAGGATTAATTTGGATAGATTAAAACACTATAGGTTGAGGTTGATTCATTATTCACTAAGATATCCAAAGACGTTTCTCATTGAAATACTTGAATTTGAGAAATCGTAATAATAAGAATAAAAATATCTTAGTCATGTATTTTATACGGGTATTGAGAAAAATGCGATTATATTGATTAAAATCCAAAGATAATCATACTTGAGATTTGAGATCTCTAAATATTGAAACAGAAGGATTGAAGATTGAGCACAGACTCAACTAGCATTTATCTGTTGAATATCAACTAGTTATCGATAATGCCATTACCTAGCTAGCTTGTTTTCTAACCAAAAGTTGGGCAAGTTGGTTTCATTCTTGAGTAAGGGGGGTATTTAGGGATTTAGATGAGCAAAAATATTCAAGATTAACAGGTTTGGGTTGGATATGATTAATCAATATTCCAAAACTGAATGCATATCAAGTTGCACTAGTCCACCTCAATCTCTTGTCTATCACTTAATTATGGCACTTGCAGTGTACAATAAAAGAATAGAAAAACTTAAGTGACACTGACTCGAGGTGCACAAGAAGGAATCCTAATCCATATGGAGTGGCATATTTGTCATTTTACTAATGTTTAAATGTGTGTGGATCAAGACATGAGACAAGAATGCTAAAAGAGTCTTCATTTATCTAAGATGGTTGGAGTTTTAGAAGTTTTCATATAGTACTAACCAACTTATTCATTGCAACTTACTACTGGTACAAATAGAGTGTGCACCCCATAAAGAAGCACCACCAACAAGGACAAAGTAAAAATCAAGTGCCAGACAATTCTTGGTTTTTATGGTTGACTCTCTGTGGATTTGTCTTTTGGAATTTCATCGTGTTTAATTTCTTGGCATATCATGATGAAACGAATCGAGACGAGACCAAATAATGTGGACAATCTAGCCATAGCAGATTCTCTCCACCAAGCCATTGTCCTAGGTTATGATCTGCTTCCTAAATCATGGTCAAGATTATAGTGCTAATAAAGAGCATTCTTCACTATCCCACAGGACAAGACTCAAAGTGCTATATATCTTGTTTGCATTTTCAACAACCATGGCCCCTACAAGGGAATATTATGGCACTACTGTTATGTTTCGGATTGCATTTCGACTGTATGATTTATTATTTGGTTCCGGCCCTACATAATTTTGAGCAGGGAGAGTCTTGAGTAAAATCATTGGACAAGGCATGACCTGATCTGCATACTAATAAATTACAAAAGTGGCATGAATTTATGAAATTTAAAATACATCACTGTCGTTCCCAAGGATTTGAAGAGCATTCTACTCTTCTCAAGATAACTATTCATTAGAACTCGACCTTGCTTGTCAACAAACTACATTAAGCAAAGTGGATATGGGGCAAAGGCATGTTAGCTAGAGTCAAGTTTCTGCAAGTTAGATTTCAGTAACTCAAGCTCTTAGAGAGTAACAGTAAACATTATAAATATAGATGTGACATGTATAAAATAGCACGTTTGCCTCAACCTAAATCACGAGGAGTGAAAATAAAGGAAAGAATAATAGCCCACAAGAAGAAAATATCTCATTGACTCACCAAAAGGATCGAGATTACCCTACTATTTCATCCTCGAGTCCATAAGTGTGAGAAAATGCATTTCATCTGTTAAATAAACGAGCCACGCCGTGTTTGCCTGTCAGTTGTTTCTGTTGTTCATAACCACTCCATAAGACCTTGGGACCAAGAAAAAAGCAACATAGCAACAGCAAGAGATTATGACAGTTTAAAAATAGCACTTTTTCTCCCTTACAGTACTGCCCCTTTTGGGGTTCAATAAGGAAATGAGTGGGGAGGTACCCCATCGCATCCCCATCCCATCCAATCCCATCCCATCTTTCAACGGTGAGAATAAAAGTAGATGCTTGAGATGCAATTTGCCTACAAGATTATGCGAAGTGGGGATAATAATTTACGCGCGGGTTTGATTTGTCACTCATTTGGTGCAACAAATAAACACATGCATGGTTTCATATGAGCATGACAAGATATTTCCAGGTTGCAAACAGATCGGACTTCAAATGGACCAATGACCTTCAGACAAAGGCACCATATGTTATGCTCTCAGCAACAGATAACTGGGTACAAATTTTTTTACATATAACGTGCTTTGAGATAGATGCTTTTCATAATAGATGAAAGGTAAAAATGTTCTATTTTTACAGGATGGATAACAGAAAAGCACACAACAGTTTCCTACATAAATGAAAAAAAAATCAGGATGCATGAGATATCTATACACAAATCTGCATTGTTTCATTGTTTGTCTCTTACGGACATGCACAAGTGCAAAAGGATGATGTTGTGAAATTTACTCTATGATGCTTATGGGATACATGTCTTTGTAGAGATTATGGTATATGATGGAAACTATAAAATATAACTCCAAAACTAACTAAATCTAGGGTAGCAGCATTGTACACATTTTTTTACCACAGAAGATGTGGAAATTGAGGGTGTAGAGAGGGTGTGTGTTTGTGTGGGTGTCTCTTTCTCAAAGAACCTAACTAGTACAAAGTGGAAATGGGGCAACGTTTACAGAAAGAAGTCTTCTAGTAGAAACTTTACTGGATAAGGCATGCATGTGCTATAGTTGACAAGGAGATTTTCCCGGGGATCTTGGATACACTTGTGATGCAAGCACAAGATGGAAGATTTTTGCTTACTCGAAAATAATAGCTAGAATGCGATATGGACCTGAACAAATTCCTTCCACCACTACAAATAGATTCTTCCCATCATTAAGTGACAGAGGCATGATGGTGATATTGTGCAGATATTTTGATAAAGGTTCTTGGCAATATTAAGAAGTCTAACTCTCAGGCAAAAAAGTAGTTCAACATTCTTAATGCAACACATAATATGGTACACAGTACAATAGAGATTTATAACAAACTACTAATACAGAACAACATTATGAACATTTCAAAGGAAATTAGTAAAAGCAAGCGTAAACCACCTTACAAGGTTACACCTAAAGACCACAGTGAAGAGTAAAAACATCATTTTGCAAGTGGGTTAATATTGAAATTATATTTAACCACAAGGGTTATTCAGCTCTTAAAAAGATTACAACTAATTAGGCCAGCAGAAATCAGACTATACATGAAAAAATGACAACTATAAATACAGAAAACCCCTACATGTGAAGATAAATCGTATATTTAGGTAAATATTACTCTTCTGCAAGATTCTTTTATTTGAGGTAGCAGATATGCTCAGATATATTTGGCAAAGTTACAAATTAAAGTTTGAGGAATCTGTTATGTATGAGATTAGGGCACAAAGCCACTATAGATTCTTATTTTACCATTTAATTAGATGTTCCATCACAAGTAAGAGGAAAAAGAATTTTGAAAACCCACCACCCGAGGGCCTATAAAAAGTCCTTACTGTCCCATGGGATGTCACTCCCATAACAGCATGGGAGTAAGTGGGCTGTAAGCATGCATGTTGAAGTGCAGAAAAGTGTGTATGAGCTGTGAGATCAACAGTGCCACATAACTCAACCAAATAAGAGAGGAGAAAAGAAGAACAAGCAAAAAGGAAAATGATGGCAGCAATCGACAACAAAAAAAGGCTGACAATGATAGAGGTGAGATTAATAAAATCTTCAAAGCTCAAAGAACATAATACTATGTACCAGTAACATTCTATAATGCTGACAAGTCTTTTATGCTAGGTGATAGAGGAACTGAAGAATGTTTTTGACATTGGATTTCCGATATTGGTTATGGGCATATTAAATTACCTGAAAAACATGATTTCAGTAGCATGCATAGGAAGGCTAGGAAGCGTGGAGCTGGCAGGAGGTGCTCTAGCCATCGGCTTCACCAACATTACAGGTTACTCTGTGCTCTATGGCCTTGCCATTGGAATGGAACCACTCTGCAGCCAAGCTTTTGGATCCAAGAACTTCACCATGGTGTCTCTCACCCTTCAAAAAACCATAATTCTGTTGCTTTTTGCATCAATACCCATTGGGATTCTTTGGATATATCTTGGGCCTCTGTTATTATGGCTCAATCAAGAACCAGAAGTAGTACATATTGCTAGCCTTTACTGCCACTCTGCAATTCCTGATCTTATTGTCAACAGCCTACTTCATCCTCTACGTATCTACATACGCAGCAAAGGGAAAACATGGCCATTGCTATGGTGCACTCTGGTTGCAACACTACTACATTTTCCAATTGCCATCTTCTTTACTTTCTATCAACATCTTGGCATCCAGGGGATAGCAATTTCCACATTTATTGCCAATCTTAACTTCTTGCTACTTCTTTTAGGCTATATAAAATGTTCTCATGAAGAGAAGATTCATTTGTTTAAATCCTCAGCAAAACCTTCAAACAAGCCAGGCTTTATCTCACTTTGGAAGGAATGGGGAATGCTACTTCAACTAACAATCCCTACTTGCCTGGGTGTTTGTTTGGAATGGTGGTGGTACGAGTTGATGACACTTCTATCTGGTTACCTCTACAAACCCCATGTTGCACTTGCAACATCAGCTATCGTAATACAAACCACATCTCTTATGTACACATTGCCTTCAGCACTTAGTGCAGCTATTTCTACTAGAGTGGGCAACGAACTTGGAGCAGGCAGGCCAAACAAGGCACGCTTAGCAACTGTAGTAGCCATAGCATTGGCATTTCTCTCATCTGTATTTGGATTTCTACTGACAACATTAGGAAGAGAAGCATGGGGCAGGGTCTTCACCAATGACAATGAAGTTCTTGAGCTGACAGTGGCAGTGCTGCCTATTATTGGACTTTGTGAGCTAGCCAATTGTCCACAAACCACTTGTTGTGGGGCTCTCCGAGGAAGTGCTAGGCCTAGCATTGGTGCAGCTATAAACTTTTGTTCATTCTACATGATGGGAGCACCTGTGGCAGTAGCTCTGGCTTTTTTCTGGAATATGGGGTTCATGGGCCTTTGTTATGGGCTTTTAGCAGCTCAGGTCGTATGCGTATTATCCATTTTATCAGTAATTGATAGAACAGATTGGGAGAATGAAGCGCTGCGGGCGAATGACTTGGTTGGTGTAAGCAATGAATATGTGCAAGCAGATTTATTATTAAAATGTGAGGAAGAAGTGATTGCCTTATAAAAAATTTGACTAGTCCAAATGCATAAAATATAGCCAGGTTATATGTGAGTGGTAGAGAAACAATGATGTAAGTATTTTTCATTCTATCATTAATCTTAGAAGTATAAAGTGGTACCATTTCTTTGTATGCAAGGTGTACCGTTCAAAACAATATAATATGTTATTTGGTTGACTCTATAGAAAAATTTTATACTAATACAAGATTTCTGACACATTAACAGTTACCAACTTACCATAAATTCTTGCTCCTGCTGTCAATGTTACCCGTATCATTTATCTGATGGTTTCTTATCTGAAAAACTCCACAGATCCCCTATTTATGTTGGTTCACTTCACAAAATAAAAACCATCAATTAACAATCTGCATATACCAATTCGAATTGCAAGCTGGTTCAAACATTCATGTTCTTTTACTTTCTTTCTTTTCTGCAGAAAGCCAGAAATTAAACTTTTCCTCTCTCCCCAGCATAACAAGTGACACAGTGAAATCTATGTGACTATGTCTAGTACCAATATTCTTTAAACACAAAGTAAGATTCTTGAATATTCAATCTCAACACACATCTGTTGCTGCCCTGTAGTAATGTCAAAATTGTAAGCAGTACTGATCTCAATGAAATCAAAGAACATGATATAAGATAAAGAAAAACAATAAGTTCCTTATCCATACAAGCCACAACTAGCTAATACCATAGCATTGAAAATTGAAATGTCAATAACGTATGCAAAATATTTTAGATTTTCCTAGAAATTATAATGCATGCAGAATTAAGAAACACGATGAACTTGATTATCAAGAAAGCTTTTTATAGGATGTATAAATCAATCGTAAAATGCAAGAGGTCCAATCATTTCCACCATGCTTGATCATCTACTCTGAATTACTTTACTGTGAAAATCTGAACACTAACCTTGTCCTCTTGTAAGGGGGGTGAGGTTAGAGATAAGACCTAACCAAAAGGTTCTAATATAATTTACTTAGCTAAAAACTCAAAAAGGCACTCTGAGTTACTTCAGAAGAACATATGTCAGTTGGAATGACCATTGGCAGACACGATTTTCTCATTCATGATAATGTATATTAATATAACAAAGAATTCACTTCGCATACATCAAAGACCAAATTGGAAATGATCAACGAATTGATATGAAAAATTAAGAGATGACTAAGTTTATTTAGTTTCAGTGCATATACACTGACACCTAATAATTTGTTATCTTAGTTCTCTTTAAGTACTTCCAGAGAACCGTTGTTGTTTTGATGCAGCATGAAAGAACATATTCCAAGGAAAACTATGAAACCGGAAGCTCTTTATATCTTATCCAATACTCATGAGCAAGAGCAATTTGTGTAAATACCCACTGAATTAACAAGCTCTACATTGTAATGAAACAGGTGTCATTGGAGATTCAAGTGATGAATAGGTTTCCACAAGAGGCGCATATCGAACATGTTAGTGATAAATAGGCAATATCAACATTAACTATTCCTACTAAACACATACAAACAGAGAGAGAGAGAGAGAGACTTGCCATGCTCCTAACTTTCCACATTATGACCTTTCATAGCTTGCTTGTGAAACGAGTTGTTTTTCTTCTTTGCTTTTAATAAAAAGCCTTGGCTCAGGGATATTGCCTTAGGACTTATCATTGTTATTACCTGTCTCTTCTTTCCCTTTCGAATCTCCTAAATCTCCCTCTGTCTTGCAAACTTCAATGCTCTAGCTAATAAGGGAAATCTAAAATTTCCCCACTCCCCACTCACCAATCCCAAGTTCAGCTAAATTAGTATTTCAATCAGAAAAGAAGATCAAGCAATAATGATGGTCACAATCACGATGGCGACAAAGATTTTGTAGAAAAAGAAAATAGAAAAGAGGAGAGCTTCCCACTAGACGACATGCCTAATTTTCCAAAATACTTTATTTCACTATCTATCAAGCATCACACCAACTTTATCCATTGAAATCCATCATCTCACAGTAAATCAGAACTAATTTCTCTTATTTTCTTTAATAAAGGAAAGGCATGCTATATCATCGCCAAAACCAACAATGATACCATAAATCTCCCAAATACTCTGTAACAACACTTAAAATTCAATTCGAGCAACTACAAATACACAACCAATAAAATAGCTCCACGAAAACCGCCCTTGCGTTGTAAACAACATCAATCAGAATACAGCATTTCATTCAGTATCCGAAGAAATTATTTAAACAGGGGATGAAATCATGAAAATTGGAAACAACAAAATTTCAGCTCGCAGTTAAAGATAAAGCATTAAATTTCATGCTCTGAAAATCGCAGTTGACAATTGCTACCTGAAGAAGAAGGTAGTCAGAACTGATCGCATTATACCGCAGCGAAATTCATGCAGATCAAATTGATTTCATACGATTTGATCACTTGAGTTGAGTCTGGTGATTATAAAATTAAATTGTGAAACTTAATCATGGGCTTGAAATGATGATAGAACTTTAAATGGGCCAAATTTTAGGGCTTTTTATAAACAGGTTGATGGCTACACCATAATTATAGCCCAATTGGGTCCTCCATAATTAAGCAATTATTTTCTGGTCTTGAAAAAGGATTATACTGTGCATTATATATTTTTCTAACTAAATAGTTAAAATACCAATTATTCTGAAAAAATTATAGCAATTTTTTCATTATTTTCACCTCCATCTTTATAGGTGTTGTTTGGGGAACTGGGCTGATCCTCATGGTCACATTGGAGTACAGCTCAATTTTAATGAAACGAGCAATCCTTAAATATCAAATCAGAATAACTGATTTTTAGCTAATATTTTATCGATATTGAGTAGGCAAAGAATAAAGTCATACCCCCTCCGTCCGCTATTAGGAGTCTCAGTCACTTTGCACACTCGTTTTGTAAAAATGATACCCCCGTCGCACAAAAGATGTCACACTTTCCTTTTTAGTTTGTCCCATAAAAGATGTCACATTTCCCTTTTTGGAAAAAATTCTCTCTCACATGAATATAAAAATTATATTTTCTCTCTTCATTTAACACACAAAACAAAACCTCCTAAAATCTCGTGTCGTCCCACAAGTGTGACATCTTTTGTGGAAGGAGGGAGTAATAAATATTTAAAGTGGAGAAATGGTAAAGTAAGAGAGAGAATAATGTTGAGAAGAGTCTTATCTAAGTTATTCTCTCTCTTACTTTACTATTTCTTTACTTTAACTATTTATTATCATTTTTACAAAATGAGTGCGCAAAAGTGACTGATACTTTTAACGGCGGACGGAGGGGGTAATTGAATTTATTGTAAGTGATTAAATATTTCTTTATAATTTAACGTTCATCTTACTAAATTGGTTTTCAATCAAATTTCAACATATATGATCGTAATTATAGTACTACCCCAGCTCCAAAGTATTTGATGATTTTTTTTTTTAGTATGATAAGAAATTAATGTATTAAAAAATAAAATTGACGAGAGTAGTGAGAGAGTGGAATAATATAAGAGAGATGAAAAGAGTGTAAAGTAGTATGAGAATGAGAGGGGCCAAGATCCCCTGCTGTGCACAACAGGGGCTGTGGCAAATACACACACACATTGAATTGTTTTATAATAAATAAAACTAATATTTTAATATTATACTTTAACAATTAAAAAATGTTTGTATGGAACAGCACCCCCTGTTGTGCTACAGCCACAGCAGGAGATCCAAACCCGAACGAAAAAGGATAAAGTTATTGTCAAAATAAGAAATGACTCAACTACCTTGAAACAATCCAATATACGGAATACTGACTTAACTAAGTGCATGGTAATTGGAAAGCCACGTGACCACGACACAAGATATTGGTATATAACAGTAGTATTTACCCATTGGCAAGAAGACAATTGTCACTTATTATATATTTGTACAACAGCACTGTTTTATATTGAGGATAATTACTTATAGTTAAAAGTCATGAGTCATTGCACATCGCCACTGTGCAGATAAGGGAGCTAGTGTATGGGAAATAAGAAGTGAAATGGGGACAAAAAAATTGCACATTGCCACGCTGATAAGAGAGCTAATGTTGTTGTTTAACAATATTCCTCAACCCTATAAAATTGAATCATTCTTACATCGGGAGAGGCCAGCTAAAGTGTGAATTAAAATTAATAGTGATGGCAGTTGGAATAAAGATTTGAAGAGAGCGGGTGTTGGCGGTGTCCTAAGAGAAAGCTTTGGTAAGTGGATCTCGGGATTCGAAATAAAGTGTGGATTGCATTGCATCAGTGACAGAACCAGAAAATTGAACAAGCCGGGGCTAAAATTTAAAAAGAAAATATATATATATATATATATATATATATTAAAATATTTAATTTTACATGTAATGTCTGTTCAACTTTTACGACACACTAGATGATAACTGTTTTCGACGAGTCGCCATGTCTTGAAATCGCCGAAGAATAGTCTCATTTCCAATTTTTTTGAAAATTCCCTTCTCAATGTGTACCACCATGATATCATTCATCCATTCGTCTTGATAGATTTCTTGATCGGAGGCGACAATTGCAACGAGTGGATAGATGTGTGAATTAGGGATTTTCGAGAGAGAGAATTTTGGGAGAAAGAATTTCTATTGAATTGAATATTGAGAAGTGAGATTACCATTTGAATTGGGCGTCTGAACCCCACTTAAAAGGTAAACCTCTAATTAGCTAACTAACAATCAATGGTACCAATCATGGCATACATCACACTCCCCACAATGTTGGCATAGGGGATTGCTAGCATTTCCAGCCTTTCTTCTTCACTCTTTGGTGTCTGTTCCATTGTCAACCTGAAATGCTGAGCTAGAGGTGTTGCTGTGGTCTTGGAGTTGTCCATTCTGAATCTTTTCAGAACCCTTGAGATGTAATCACTTTGATTCAGCCATATTTCTCTTCTTTCCCTGTTTCTTATAATGTTCATACCAAGGATCCTCTTAGCTCCACCTAGATCCTTCATATCAAAAACTGAATTCAAGTCATCTTTGACTTTCTGCACCTCAACCTTAGATGCATCTGCTACCAGCATATCATCAACATATAGAAGCAGGTAGGCCACAGCAACTCCCGGCCTTTTCTTTATATAAACACATTCATCATAGCTAGACCTCACAAACCCATTACTCAGCACAAAATCATCAAATTTCTTGTGCCACTGCCTACTAGCTTGTTTTAACCCATATAAACTTTTCTTGAGTAGACAAACTTTATTCTCCATTCCAGGTTTAATAAACCCCTCAGGCTGGCACATGTATATAGTTTCTTCAAGGTCACCATGTAGAAATGCAGTTTTTACATCCAACTGCTCAAGCTCTCAATCTAACTTTGCAACAACAGCTAACAAAATTCTAATAGAAGTATGTTTGACTACAGGGGAGAATACCTCATTGAAGTCAATCCCATGCTCTTGTGTAAATCCCCGAGCCACCAATCTTGCCTTGAATCTAATTTGTTCATTGTTTGCAGATTCAATTTTCTTTTTGAACAGCCACTTGCAAGTCACCAACTTCCTGTCCTCCACCTTATCCACCAATATCCAAGTGCCATTCTTGATGAGTGAATCAATCTCATCAATCATAGCTCTTACCCACTTGTCTCTATCTCTGCAGTTCATAGCTTCCTTGTATGACCCAGGCTCAGAAAACTCAATCTCCTCAGCCACACACAAAGCAAAGTACAGCAATTCAGAGTCTGCAAATCTAGATGGAGGTTTCACATTTCTTCGGCCCCTATCTCTGGTTAACTGATAGTTTCTGAGGTCTGGTGGTTGAGCCATCTCTGTGTCAACCACTTCATTTTCAGTCTGCAACTCACTACTCTCATCATCAGTCTGATCCTTGCTCTCCACCTCAAAATGAACAGCTGGCTGGGAGCTATTTTCAGGCTTCTCTTGTTTCTTGAAGGGCATCTCAGTCTCCATGAAGGTCACATCTCTACTCACCAACACCTTGTGATTCCCTGGTTCAATGCACCACAATCTATAACCCTTCACACCCTGCTGATAACCCAACATCACACACCTCAATGCTCTTGCATCCAGCTTAGTTTGCTTGATATATGCAAAAGCCTTGCAGCCAAAATTTCTAATGTGTGAGTAATCTCCATAACTGCCATACCATCTCAAATCTGGAGTGTCACCATCAATACTAGAAGATGGACATTTATTGATCAATTTAACCGCAGTAGCCACAGCCTCTGCCCAGAATTTTTTCTCCATCCCAGAGGTGAAAAGCATACACCTAACCCTCTCCATTATGGTCCTATTGGCTCTTTCAGCAACTCCATTCTGTTGGGGGTTTAATGGGACAGTCCTGTGCCTCTTTATCCCCTTACTTTGACAAAAAACCTCAAACTCCTTTGACAAGAACTCAAGGCCATTATCTGTCCTAAGGCATTTCACCACACAACCCTTCTCTTTCTCTACAACAGCACACCAATCTCTGAATTTAGAGAAAGCCTCAGATTTTTCCTTGAGTATATATACCCAAAACTTCCTAGAATAATCATCAATCATAGTCATGTAGTACTTTCCCCCACCAATAGACAAGACTGGAGAAGGTCCCCATAGATCACTATGCACATAGTCTAAAGGAGCCATAGAGGAGTGTTTACCTTTCTGATAAGGAAGTTTTTTTGCCTTTCCCAGGATGCACTCCTCACATGGTTTCTTAGCTGTCTTCTCTGTGCCTTGAATAACCTCTCTCTTCATGAGCTCCTTAATGCTCCCTTCAGCTGGGTGCCCCAATCTTGTGTGCCATAGCTCCAATGACTCTGAGCTCACCACATTTGCCTCATTTTCAGCCTTAACAGCTGATCCACATAGGTAGTACAGGCTGCCATTCCTTTTTCCACTCAACACCAGAACCCCTTTTCTCCTCACTTCCATCTTTCCATCAGCAGAGTTAAACGAACATCCTTTTCTCTCCAGAAGTCCCAGTGAAATGAGGTTCCTCTTCACATCAGGGATGTACCTCACTTCACTTAACATAGCAGTTGATCCATCATCTAACCTGAACTGGATCTTACCAATTCCTTGAATCTGGCAAACCTGGTTATTGCCCAACACCACAGAACCATCAGTCTCAGAAATTTCCTCAAATAAATCTAGCCTTGGGCACATGTGGAGGCTGCACCCAGAGTCTAAAATCCAAGACTCTTCACATAATCTTTCCATGATGTTTAGAGCATGTGGAGACTCTTGCTCTTGTACACAATCTGAACTCTGCTTGGGTGGACCAGATTCTTGCGCTTGCTTTCTTTTCCACGCATAGCAATCCTTCTTTAAGTGGTCTGGCTTCTTGCACCAATGACAAGAACGCGTCTCCTTCTGATCACTGCCACTAGCTTTGGGGATTTCTTTCTCTTTCTTGAACGGTTTCTTGCCTTTAAATCTTTTGATGTTCAAACTTTCTGGGATCACTTCACTCACCTTTTCGCCGTGTCTCTGGATTTCCTTGGACCTTAAAGCAGATTGCACTTGCAACAATGTGACGGTCCCTTCCCTTCCAAATAATATCGCGTCCCGCATTTGATCATACACCTTTGGCAGAGCGTTCAAGAGTAGTATAGCCTTATCCTCTTCATCGAGCTTGACATCTATATTCTCGAGGTCGTCGATTGCTTTATTGAAATCCTCCAATTGCTCCAAGATGTTCTTCTCCTCTGTGAACCGATAAGAGTACAACCTCTGCTTCATGAATAGCCGATTCGCGAGCGACTTTGTCATGTATAATCCCTCGCACTTCTCAAGAATCCCCATCGCGGTGGTCTCCTTAGAAACCTCTCGTAGAACCGTATCGCCAAGGCTCAATACCACCACGCTATGCGCCTTTGCGAGAACTTCCGCCCGCTTAGCCTTGGCCTTTTCATCGAGCACCACGTCTGGATCCTCTTTGTTCAACGCATCTCCTAATCCTTGTTGAATCAACAATGCCCGGATCTTCATCCTCCATAAACCGAAATCATTTTTACCGGTGAGTTTCTCAGCTTCAAATCTTGAAGCCATCGTCAACAATTCAGAACTCAATCGATTTCAACAGCCGGTCGTCACCTCCGTCGCTTCCCACAGACGGCGCCACTTGATAGATTTCTTGATCGGAGGCGACAATTGCAACGAGTGGATAGATGTGTGAATTAGGGATTTTCGAGAGAGAGAATTTTGGGAGAAAGAATTTCTATTGAATTGAATATTGAGAAGTGAGATTACTATTCGAATTGGGCGTCTAAACCCCACTTAAAAGGTAAACCTCTAATTAGCTAACTAACAATCAATCCTATGGCTAGGATTCCATCTCCACAAATGAGCACATCTAACGGCTCCTGTACAAACCAGAAGAGATTAGCAATTATGTCATAGCATCTAAGCTATTAACTATCAACACGTCTCTCATTATATTGCGCAAATCTGTCTTAATAAGTTTCATGGAAGAAATTACTCTCTCGACAGAAGCTGTTGCAACCGGGAGGATCAGTGTCAACTCAATCAAACGGTACATCAACGGGAAAGCTTTATCTCTTGAGGTAGAAACCAAAATCTTTGCTAAATAAGTTTATCAACTATATTTTAAGTTGATATGGAATAGACATGCATTCAATTGTATCCTAATTCTTGTTTTGTCAAATGATCAAATCCAAGTAGCCAAGTATGAAGATTAATCAAGTATGTTATACAATCTGTACACAAATTAAATTTAAAAGCATTGAGGCATAAAAATTTATATAGAAACATGAGATGTACTACTACAAATTTTAATTACATTTTAGGCAAATAAAACATTAAACATGAGAATTGAAATTGAGCCTTGAAATCTGAGAAATTAGATGAGTTGCACTAAGTCCTAAATTGTATACCGAGTCTGATATACATCACTCATTGATCATCAATTGATTCAATTGTTACCTGAATTTACGAAAGGTGCGTCTGAAGAACGACGACTCGACGATTACGCAGCGTCAATACTCAGGGACAAGTTGCGCGTGTCTGCAACTTTGCAATCTCAGCGTGAGAAAGATTTGAGAATTGGGCTAATTGTGTAAGGCTTAGGGGCTAGGGCTGGCATATTTAATTACTTAATTTATTAATTTAAAAGGCTCAAAAGAAATAGGTAGCCCAAAATGTAAAAATAGCCCAGATAGAATTCCCTAGGGGAGAGAATTATCGCCGAGTGGATTGCATCATTGAAAATGTGGAGCTCTGGGGAATTCTAACTGGGCTTAGAGTCGCTAGGGGAGAGAATTATCGCCGAGTGAAGCTCAACCCGGGATTACTTGTAATTCTTCGTCTGATGGGAGAAATTCAATATTACTCAGAGCGGTCAGAATATTCCAATTATAACTTATATTAAATTGTGGGTTCAATTTAATTAGTAAAAAGTAAATTGATGAGCCCATATCCAAAACCTTCCATAGATCCTGTCCTACTAAAGAACTTAATATAATAGAGAATAAAGGTATTAAAACAACACAATTTATTTGCTAAAATTTTCAAAATTTCAAATATCACAAGCCAGAATTTTCAATTTCTCTCCATTCCAAAAAGGATTTTCCCGGTTCTCTTTATTTAAGTCCTAGTATTCTAGTAAGATCAGCCTGTCGATATTGGGATACTGTGGGAACCGTAGAGAAGATTTGTGGTTTAGTACTCAAAGTGATCACGTGAGTATAGTTAGCCATCTTCAATTCTTTGGAGAATTAATTAGGTATTTTTCTCATCCGTAGAAAAGCATGTTTTAGGGTTTCAATATTCTTAAAGCATGATTAATTCAAGTTATGAGCATGATACATGTGATAATTACGCTAATAGGTTTTGGGTCTAAATAATCTCGCTAAATAGATCCGAAAATTATGTGATTTATTATGCGCCCGGGCTTCCGTCGCGAGCACTCAATTGCATCGAGTCACTGCCTCGATTATTTGGATTTAAATTTCATGAATTTATGTATTTGGATGTCTTATTTGATTGGCCAAGCATGTTCTTGTTTTATTGTTTATGTTTATGCATGTTGAACTCAAGAACATTCGAATCATAGAACTTGAATTATTCGAACGTTATGATGTAAGAAATCTGTCGGTTAAGCTTTCTGGACTTAATCACGCTACTGGGTGATCAGAGATAAAGCTGTCGAACTGGTGGAGCGAGGTGCTGGCATCGGCCAAGGAAACCGACAAACCCTAGCCGGCTCATGATCAAGCTCACTGACGCGCATCGAGTGCCGGTGGGTTGCGATTACGTGCCGACGCGTATGCGGATGTAGGCTCGCTGGCTACAGCCGCCGTCAGATCATGAGCTCCTAGCCGCAACTCCAAGGTTTTCAAGTGGGAGCAGACAAAGACGGTGGCCTGTCCGAGAGCCGCCGAGGCGCTGTCCTACTTCGCCGGAACCCTAACCCTAACCCTAACCCTAAAGACCAGAACCCTAGTCGACCGCGCCGGTGGTACGCGACCGAGAGCAGCCGACCCTAGCGCGGCGGTTGGGCTTCTGGGCCGCGCGAGACCGCCGGAGTGTCGGAGAACGCGAGAGCTTCTGCGCTTTAGCCGCGGTTGGTGATCGACGTATGGATGGTGACTTCATGTTTTACCGGAAGAAGGGAGTCGTGAGAAGCCGCGAAGGAGGGAGGCGACGCTGCTCGCGCGAACCGGCCAAGGGCCGTCGGGCGATTTAACACGCTGGCCCGGCTAGAGTCTACGGGAGGATATCTTCAAATTCGTCAGATTCGTACAACTCGAATCACAAGATATTGACGAAAGATTATTTCAATGATTATTTAATTCTTAAATTAATAGAAATCATTGCAAATAATATTATTTAATGAAATAAATATTTTGGGAAGATTTTGATTTTAGGAATATTTGGATTATTTTCTATATCTATGAATATTTTATATCCTAGATGATATAGATGAGAATAATTTAATAGCTTCCTAAATATAATATATCTAGAATCTATAATAGCATAGATATATAAGATTAAGTATTAAATAATATAATTTAATATTCTTCCTAATCTTGAACTTCTGGGAAATTATATGAATTTAATTTTTCATGTCTAATTAAGATTATAAATAATGTACTTTATTTTAGATATATCTTATAGTAATGCATATGAATAAGAATTAAATTTAGATTAATAATTTCTATAATGAGACTTTAAAGATTATAAAAGATTTAATTATCTTGTTCAATTAAATACCAAATGTAATTTGATTAGTCTTAATCTGTCGTAAGGCTAAAGGATAATTAATGAAAAACCACAACTAAAATGTCTGTAAGCCGATAATTATGAACTGGCGTTTACATATGGTCTCCATCATTTGACCATTAAATTTTATGTTCTATTTTCTAATATTATCGCCACCCATAAAGAGACAATAATCATACGAAAACGGTAAGTTCATAAGGGCGGACTTCTCACATAATAAATAGAATGAACTAGAAAGTTGGTTCCCAATATTATTACACTGCAGCTGGGACAATCCTAAGAACCGTAATTTTCAAGTGCTCAACTGTGGACTTATTTTAGAGCAATTTCTGGCTTTGTTATCGTCACATCGAACATTGTTATGGGAGTGTGTTGTAGAAATAAAAATTCGTAATGCTAAATTCCGATGGTCAAGTTTAGCAAAGATTTGGCGTGTTGGACTCAAAGGAGTGAAGATATTGATGCTTCTGTTGTTGTGACCAAAAGAATATTGTAAAGTTTTTGGATGCGTACTAACCTCCAAAGGAGGATACAATTTATTAATTTTGCTGTTGTAAGATTTTGAAAAGTTCTATGGTTAATCTACCTAATTTTTACATAAGTTTATGACAAATAGTAAAATCTTCACAGAAGGCAATAAAATCCGTCATGATGTCTTTTAATCCTCTTTCTTCAAGTATTCTCAAAGAAAACAAACTCGAAGGCCAAAATTACATCGGGATGGAAACAAAACTTTGGATATCGTTCACAAATCGAAGAGTACAAGTTCGTGCTCACTACTCCACGCCCAACAAAGCGCCGGCTAACGTACAATGCCAAGCATCATGAGACGCGCATGATCAGGTGGGTATAAGGCGAATGAGATGGCTAAGTGCTATATGTTACTTTTATGTCATCAAGCATCAAGCACGCATTCCGCCATGGAGAATCCCACGCCGAGATCATGACAAATCTCGCAAATCTTGTACCTGGGACCGAATTTTGGCCAAGTCTCAAGCTTTTCTGAGTATCATGACGAAGTCTATGAAGGAAGGCTCGTCTCGTGAGGCAACACGTCCCGAGATTTACGAGTCACCTCAACCAATTGAGGTATCGAGTGGACTGATTCATCCCGAGTCCCAAAGTTACTATTATCCTTCTGTGAGTCTTCCCCTAAATGCCTTCCAACAAGCTTCAAGCTCAACTTCGAGATGAACAAGCGAACACACTTGCGTAGCCGGGACCTAACTTCTGCCGGCGAGACTCATGGTTCAAGCTAAGGTAGCTATGTCAGAATTGGCGCTCTAATTCCTCGGCTCTAAGCCTAGAAAAGGAAAGAAAAAGGCACCGAACTCAAGTGGCAAACAAGAATGCTATGGAAAGCAAGAACATGGGGGTGTGACAAGAAGCAAACAGGAAAGTGCTTCAAATGTGGAGAGAAAGGTCATTGGAAGCCAGATTGTCCAAAAAGGGCAAGGCTACAGGCATGCACCATGCTCTAGTAGTCGAGTCATGTTTGGCTTCGACATCTACTCATACTGTTATTGATACCGGAGCAACCGATCATATATGTTTTGATCCCGACTTAATGCAGGTGACAAGACGGCTACATGATCGTGAGATCAAGTCCCCACTGGCCACGCTACTAGTGGCGGCCGCTGGCAGTTGGGAGACGTTTATTTACGTTTTTCTAGTGATAGATTTTTGATTTTGAAGAATGTTTCTGATACTCCTCTTTTAGAAGAAATTTAATTTTAGCTTTAAATTTTCGATGGATATTCGATTTCTTTAATGACAATCGTGTTATTAAGAAAGATGGTTCTTATATCTCTGGCCGTGGTATCATGGAAATAATCACATCACTACTTCTACACAATTTAATCAACGCAAATCAACTCAATGCTACATCGAAAATTTCTAAGAAAGAAAGTTAACCTTCAAGTTCAGACGAACGATACGTACTTATGGCACCTACGATTGGTCATGCCAACTAAAGAAGAGGATTCATGCTATAAGCATCAAGATCTGCTAAAGGTCTTAGGAACTGCCAAGTGTGAATCCCGTCTCGAAGGCAAGATGACTAACAGACCTTTTAGGTCAAAGGGTCAGGCCAAGGAAGATTTGAGCTCATTCATACCGATGCGGACCAATGTCAACCGAGGCAAAGGGCAAATATCGATACTTTGTCACTAAGATGACTTCGAAGTTGGATATGTCTATTTGATGCGCTACAAGTCCTAAAACTTTTGACAAGTTCAAGGAGTTTAAGGCTAAAGTGTAGACGTTGGCCATGGCAAGACTATCAAATGCTCACATCCATCATGAGAAGCAGTACCTAAGTGCCGTAGCTTCTTGGACTACTTACGCTGGCGGGAAATTCAATCCTAAACGACCATGCACGGGCACACCCCAAAGAGTATCAAGGAAATGAAGAAGAATAGGATCTATTAAATATGGTCCGCCTACATTTAGTGATCTACACTGCTTTGCTTGGGGCATGCGTCAAGCCCATAACTTATCTCTTAGACCACTTACCTTCTAAATTAGTTCCTACTACCTGTTACTATTGTGGAATGGGCTAAACCCAATCTAGAACATCTCAGAGTATGGGGAAATCCCTACTATGCATTGGAAAGGATCCAACTAAGCCGGAGTCTAGATCAGAGGTGCTCAGGTGTTTATAGATACCCTCAGAGAACGAAAGCTTATGAATTCTATATTCTGTAGATCGGGAAGTGATTGTGAGCACTCATGCCACATTCTAGGAGGAAGACTATGTAATGAAATCATAAGTCTGAAGAAAGGGAGATAGCTCTCAAGAAAGCAACTCAAGTCACAACTTCCATTAAATTCAAGAACAATCACCTAAAGGTAACAACAATTCCAATTAACTAATACCTGTATATTGTGGAGGTCGCCAGTTGGAGTATCTCTCATGAGCCCGATAGATACATCGGGGTTTGGGTGGGAGTGCATGGATCACTCCTGACAAGAATGTACTTGATCCTCGAATTTCAGAAGCAGCAGATGTCGATCATTGCGAATGGGTGAGAAAGCAATGGATTCGGGAATTCATAATCAATGGTAGACAAAGACGTCAATGATTTGTCCTGTCCCTACCCTAAGGCCTGCATCGCTACTGGGAGCAAGTGGATATATAAACGTAAACGTGACCCGATGGACGAAGGAAGTCTTGCCAAGAAGATCAGTTGGTTAAGTGGCATACCCGAAGGGCATCGATTACGACAGACTTCTTCTCCCCAAAGTGGGCTATGCAAGCCAAATCGATCCGTATACTTTTGTCTATAGCTTACATGGATCAAAGATGGCGATGGACGCTAGTTAATCGCCTAAATCAGAGTCTTCAGGAGACCATCTATGAAGTGGAACAACCCAAGGCTATGTGATAAAGTAAGGTGAACATATGGTTCTGAAGGCCAAGAAGGCCATTTATGGCTCAAGCAAGCGTCAGATCATGGAACCAAGTTTCGGCATCAAACCGCTCAAAAGTTTGGATTCAAAAAATGCCCTAATGAAAGTCACAGGTATAAGTAAAGATTGAAAAAGGGAAATGTCGTGTTCTTAGTTTTATATGTAGCATTCTTCTAATTGAAAACAATAAAAAGATGTTGTCATCATTACGAACTTGGTTGTCGAACCAGTTCGAGATGAAAGATATTGAGGACAGTGACATATTCTCAGATCAAGGTTCTTAGAACCGAGGTAAGAGAATGTTGTGCTTATCCCAAGAATCTTACACCGATACAGTACTTAGACGATTTAGCATGCAAGATTCCAAGAAAGGTTTCCTTGTACCTTTTAGATACATGGCATCCATTTATCTCAAGAGATGTGTCCTAAGACAAAGCATCTGAGATAGGGCAGAGATGAGAAGGATACCATACGCCTCGGCTGTTGGTAGTCTCATGTATGCTATGCTTTGTACTAGACCCGATATCTGCTTTGCTGTTGGCATGGTAGCAAGATATCAATCAAATCCCGGCCAAGGACATTGGACTGCCGTAAAGAACATACTCAAGTACCTTAATCGGACTAAGGACTATGTTCTAGTTTACAATGCAGCCGAGCTCTGTCCTTTAGGATATACAGATTCATATTTTCAATCTGATGTAGATTCGAGAAAATCAACTTCCGGATATGTGTTTACCTTAGGAGGTGGAGCCGTAATTTGGAAGAGTGTAAAGCAGAAATGCATTGCAGACTCTACCATGGAAGCCGAATATGTGGCCGCTTCGGAGGCTGCAAAAGAGGCTGTATGGCTTAAGAACTTCCTTCTGGACTTAGGTGTGGTTACGAATATGCCCAAGAGCATCACCATTTATTGTGATAATTCTGGTGCTGTGGCAAACTCGAGGGAACCACGTGCTCATAAAGCGAGCAAGCACATAGAAAGGAAATATCATATCATTCGAGATATAGTGCAGAGAGGAGACATACAAGTGGTCAAGATTGAGTCAGAAAACAACCTGGCAGATCCTTTCACGAAGGCATTAGCGGTAAAGCCGTATGAAAGCCATGTTGAAGGAATGGGAGTTCGACTAATTCAAGACCTCAATCCGCTTTCAGTTGTTAGAGTTTGTATACTAGAAATCACGTTTCGAGTGATTGAATACTGTAAAACTCTTATTTTATTTTCCAATAAATAAAACAGATTATTTTTGTCATAATGTTGTTATGTTTTACATTTAATGGATGTTAATGCATGTTTAAGTGTATAAGTTAACTTAACAAAGTCTATGTCTTTGTTTTAGTAGACCGGTTGTGGGCGTCGTCCACTTTAAGGTAACACGGTCAGTTCTAAACAAAGAAAAAGATGAATTTCACAACCTAGATGGAATTTGACTATCCATCGAGAAAGGTTGCAATGTCAGTCCGCATATTTCTAAGCCTTACTGAAATAAGATGACATTGGTGTGGTATAGCACTGAACGGATCTAACAGCAAGACTTGCCTTAGGCTATCTACTGAAAGGCGAGGTCTTGATAAATATTTATTTCTTAATCAATGTAGGTTAGCATTGAGCATACGGTATTGATTATGCACTACTTTGACTTATCAAATGGTGCGGGTTTTTCGTAACCCAATTATCCTGATATATTGGGTAGTGGTGATCGATACCTAGCGGTGCTAGGATTGCTATTATATTGAATCGTGCGCGAGCTGAGTCTCGTTTGATAATGTCCTCAAGAGGAGCGCGAAACAAGGTTTTATTATTCGGAACCTAGCTAGTTGGAGTGTGATTACTCTATGAATAATAAATAAGCGTTTCATGCTAAGTCCACTCTTGGAATTAATAAGAAGTTAATTAATTAAGTCAATAGCAGACATTAATTAATTAATGGACATTTTAATCTTAAGCACGGGAAATGAAAGTTAAACGGAAACCCGGATTACTTGTAATTTCGGATTTGGATGGGGAGAGTTCAATATTACTTCTGTAGTGGCTGCTCGTAATATTCCAATTATAACTTATATTAAATTGTGGGTTCAATTTAATTAGTAAAAAGTAAATTGGATGAGCCCATATCCAAAACCTTCCATAGATCCCTGTCTGGGCCCAAAAGGAACTTAATATAAATAGGAGAATAAAGGAGACAGAAATAACACAATTTTATTTGCTAAAATTTTCGAAAATTTCAGCTCTCACAAGCTGTAGGAATTTTCGAATTCCTCTCCTATTCCAAAAAGGATTTCTTCTGTCTTCTTTATTTAAGTCCTAGTATTCTAGTAAGATCAGCCCACACTGATATTGGGATACAGTTCGGGAACCAGAGAGAAGATTTGTGGTTTAGTACTCAAAGCATCACGTGGAGAAGAAGCTAGCCATCTTCAATTCTTTGGAGAATTAATTAGGTATTTTTCTGCTCCGTAGAAAAGCATGTTTTAGGTTTCAATATTCTTAAAGCATGATTAATTCAAGTTATGAGCATGATACATGTGATAATTACGCGAATAGGTTTTGTCTAAATAATCTGCTAAATAGATCTGAAAATTATGTGATTTATTATGCGCCCGCTTCCGCTGCCAGCACCTTCAATTGGTATCAGAGCCAGTCTTTGGCTCTGATTATTTGGATTTAAATTTCGCGAAATTCATGTATGCATGTCTTATTTGATTACGAAGCATGTTCTTGTTTTATTGTTTATGTTTATGCATGTTGAACTCAAGAACATTCGAATCATAGAACTTGAATTATTCGAACGTGCGAGATGTGTGATTCGTCGGCGCTTGCGCCGGGACGAATCACGCTACGTGTGATCGGAGATAGGGTTGTCGAATTGAGTGGGAGTCGAGGGTGCCGGGCATCGGGCGACGCGCCGGCGAGCAAGGGCTCGCGCGCGCCGCCGGCGAAACCGATCAAACCCTAGCCGGCTCACATCAAGCTCACCGACGCGCATCGAGTGCCGAGGGGTTGCGATCACGTGGCGACGCGCATGCGATTCGAAATTTTAGGAGTTTAGTTAATGTGTTTAATTAAAGAGAGAAAAAGTGAGTATAAGTATTAAATTGAGTGAGAAGAAAAGCTGAAAATTGAATATTTTAATTGAAGAGAGAATTAGTGGTCAATTGAAAAGAGATAGTTTCCGAAAATAGAATCGTGTCTATCTTATTTGACAACAAAATAAATAAGAAAGTTTGTCATATGAGCTGGACAGAAGGAGCAGTAATTGTTTTCATCATATCATGCATAATTCCCGAAAACTTCATTTACTCCGACCAAACAGGGCCTATCTGTCATGTCACCCATTAAATGGGCCATTGAAACTAGAGGTCTTTGTCACGATAAACATGGCCCAAAACCTCGCAACAATCCAAAATGCTGTGAAAATAGGTGTCACTTTAGCCTTTCACTATTTGGGTCTCAAAAGTGGGGTCTGAATACGAATCAAAGCCCGAATACATCTCTTTTATACATTTAGATAAATTTGGGCCAGCATTCGGGCCCATCTCATCATGCATCAAAATCTAATTTGAAAAGTACATATTTGCCCCTAGTCTCGGGCTACTTTCAATAGGTTCCCATTTTCTTTTTAACAAAAACTTTGCTCCCTATTTGCCATAATAATTATCACTCTTATTGTGGGCACGCGTTTTAAAAAATATAAATAAAAATTAGTTGTAAAAGTACGTGGAATGTGCTATGATAAAAATGAAGTATAACAATTATTGTGGGACAGAGTGAAATAAAAAATAGTGACAATTATTGCAGGACAGAGGGAGTATTTGTTTCTTTTTTTATTTTATTTTATTTTCTATTTTAATCTTTTTTCACTTAACTTTTAATGTTAATTTTAAAATCTAGTGCCTGAATAAAATGTACTCACGTAACTTAGGATAGGAGTAGCAAACAAAACCAATAATTATAGTCCTAATAATTTTTGTGAGGGTATTTAAAAAATTTTGTATTGTAGATTGGATTGGAGGATGATTAAATATCATAACTTTATGATGAGAAACTAATAATCCAATTGAGGGACTGGATCGTGGTCGCGTTATGCTTAAGATGTCTAATCACGCAAACAAAACATTTTAATTAATTAAAATTATTATTATCAATCATATCTCATATAATATGATTTGGTAGATGATAGGTTTGAACAGACGTATAGAAATGAAATTATCATACCAAGAGCTCAAATCTCAAATAGGGGTGGGGGGGATTCATCACATATATTGAGCTTTGTGGGTATATATATTACCAAAATCATTATCATGATGAATTAAAAACCTTTTCTTTATCCAAAGGCGTGTACTTTTATTGATGGAAAGAAGAGTTCACAAAAATTGGATTAGAAAATTAAATAATAAAATTGATACCCTAATCTATTTTTCCAGGACAAATTCCATCATCGAAGAATTTTTCCTAAGAGCATCAATAACGAGTTAGAAAAAAAACGTTTTGGCTTGTATTGGCGAGACAAGATAGGGGGAGACGCGTTGCGAGCGTCTCCTCCCGACGGGTGTCGTGCAGCAAGGAGGAGGGGGAGAGCCACGAGATATGCCCCCCCTCCCCCATGTGGCATTGTTTTATTGGGGCGGTGATGTCATATTTTGACAATTGAATATTTAATTATTTAAAAAATATTGAAAATTAATATTATACTCCCTCCGGGAGTAGTTTTTTATTTTTATTTTTATTTTTATTTTTTTCTTATCCTTCCAATTCATTCCAAAATCATCTATAAATATCTCATATCAAAAATTCTCTCTCAATTTTCTCTCTAACTTATATGCTCAATTCAAGTGTGGATGGCAATGAGGAAATAACTCGTTGATTGTCTTAGCGGACAAAGTAATAAAGAGTATTACGAAAACCTTGCCACTCCTCCTCCCGTACAAAGAACCTTGTGCTAGATCCATCGTGATCGGGAGGAAGCCGCCCAAAGGCTCATTCAGAATTATTTTTTCGAGCAGTCACGGTGGGCAGAGGAATACTTCTGACGTCGTTTCTGCACTCATTGAGAGTCATTTTTTCGCATCCCAAATACATTTGCGCTCGGATGACGAGTTCTTTCAAAAACAACCAGACGCTACTGGTCGGTAGAGTCTTACGGCATTGCAAGAGCGTACATCTGCAATCTGACAACTTGCTACTGGGCAAACGTCGGGAGTCGACTTGCGATTCCGTCGCCCACCACCAACTTTAGAAGATCTAATCAAACACATTATGTAGACGATCTCGCGCAACATTTTTCTGGCATAACTCTTCATAGTGATAGTTGCTTTTCCACTAAAATTCTATTAATGGCTTGTTCTACGGATTTGATTTTTTTTTATTATGGAGTACATTTTATTGCTTACAATAAATTGTAATTTTAGGATTTCAATTATGTACTTTTTAAATTTTTTAATAAAATATCATTTTTAAGATTTTAATAATGTTTAATTTAAATCAAATTGATGGGGAAAAAAAGTAATATATGTCTCATAAATATTATTCCACCGTCCACAAAAATAGTCTCATTTTACGATTTTGGGATGTCCAAAAAAATAGTCCTGATTTCTAAAAAAGAAATATCTCATACTTTACCCATTGTTTCTCCTTATCTCTCTTACTTTACCTATTTTTTCACCTTCTATCTTACTTTTTTAATTTTATCATTAAAATTCGTGTCGTCCACAAATGAGACTATTTTTTATGGATTGATGGAGTAAAAAGAATTGAAGAGATGGAATTTAGTGGAAGGGGTGAACTAACAAACTATTATCTCCTCCTAAATGTATTAGTATGGGCACAAATTGCAATCTCGAATAGTTAGCTAACATAGATAGAGATAATTTTACGAAATTGTATATCATAGGAGTAGGAGCTACTATAGTATCCTGTTAATTGTGCTCTCTACTAAACATTTTACATTTTAAAAAAAATACGAAATGTTATCACTCCAAGACATAATTGAAAAATACAAATTACTGAATTAGTAATCATGATTAATTTGGAAGTTATATGTGGAAGTCAAATCTATAAACTTTGGATTTCGAACTGGCCAAGCTTCACTAATTAGATGACCTAATAAAGAGAGATTATTTGTTCCAATAAAATGGGCAATTGACTATAAACGAGTGTTTGTAGCCATACGAAATTATGACCACCAGATTATGAATATGTTATTCAAGCATCACATATGCAAAGTTTGTAAGAGATGCAAAAAAGAACAAACATAAAAAAGAAGGATTCTTTATAGGACCCAAAACACATTACAATGTCAGCCACTTCAAAAACAAGATAAAAAGCACATTTCCATTAAATCAATTTTATATAACATGTTTTTCCATATATTAGCTGAATAAGTTATTAAGGTGTTACTCAATTAAATAATACTAGTAATTAAATATGAATTCATTGGTTTGCAATCTCGAATTTACATTACCATCTAAAAAATAATTTAAGATTTCTCATCGTATTACATATAAAGACGAAAAGTGAGATTTATACAAGAATTGTGGTTACCCTTCATTTATTTCATCTCAGTACAAACTTTGTTTGGACAATAAATGACTTCAATAAAATGCAAATTTTGACCTTAAAATTTTATCATATGATCTACACCATTAACTAACATCTACATGCATCTAGTTTTCATGTAGCTAGAGTGAGTAGCAAAAATGACTTTTCACCCCAACTTTTGAACAACGAGTTTGAAATTTTCGAAAAATGTTTATTCAATTATAGTACTACTAAACTAAGCTTAGATGTCAAAGGTTGTTGGAAGTAATTTACTCATGAAGGCATATCCCAATAGCCATTTTGAGGTGGCACCATTAAAGTGTCACGTTCTTTTTGTGATTTTTGACCATACCATTTCCAAGTTATAACAAGTGTATCACAAATTACAGCAAAAATATAATGACAACACAACATGCCCAAATCACACATGATAAAAACAAATCAAAATTGGCAAATAAATGATCGGACGTTAACCGACATCTAAAAAATAAAAAAATAATCAAGATAATTAATTAATGATATTGTTGATATGTGTGAGGGGGATTAATTAGAGCATTGATTAGAAGTACCTTGTTTATGGATTTAGTAAATGTAAAGTGGCGCTGCAACCGCTGGCTTTATTTAGAATTCTTGTACGATCCAATGTTAAAACTGCAGAAACAATTGATGAACACTAGTAATTAATTAATTACCTCATTTTGCACTACGACTTTTTCTTCTTCTTTTCATAGATTGTTACGATTTTAGTTTAAAAAATTTTAATTTGTAGATATAGGGTTTGGGTCACTGTGGCCCTAGCTGTTGAAATTTATTAGATGGGACGATATGTGAAGTTACTCGAGTTAAATTGGTATATGTATTCAATTCCTTAATTATGATAGTATATGGTAGGTAGGACGTTAGATATTTTTTTTATTCGAAAAAAATGGTAATGGAATTTAAACTCTATGTATCTGGATCATGATTTATGAAGGGCAAGTACTATCACCATAGGATTAGGAAGGGAAAATATTCGAACGCACAATATTTTTATTTATTTATTCAACTTGGCCATGAACTAGTTGTGATATAAAATCATGCATGTCATAATATTTGAGTATATATATATTATTCGATAGTTACAAATTCATGCGGCCCTCCTAATTTTTAATGAAAAGATATTAATAGTTATAAGTTGAGTACTATATTTATAGTGTTACAAAGTACTCCATGTCATACAATTATATATATTTTACTGAAGTAAATCTCGTGTCATACAATACTACATATTTACTGGAGCTATATAAGCCGAGTGGAGTCAGGAATTAAACCATTAGGCGGGACAAAAATATACATATGCAAATAATTTGAAGAATTGAGTGTTAAATTGTGCATGTGTGAGCAAAATATTGTTTAATGTAAATTTGGAATATTTATAAAAAGATCAATCAAAGCAAAATATAAATCCTGTGATCATATAGAAATGTGCTACAATTAATCTTTATTTTATATTACATGCATGGATACAAATTGATAAAGAAGGAAAATACTGATATATAGTTATAGCATCCACCGCAGGTGGACACTTTTTGGTGGACACTTTTTTTTTTCCATAGCCACTTTTTATTTGTCCACGGCCACAAAAATAAGTGTCCGCAGCAATAGTTGACACTTTTTTTAGCCACATTTCAATTTATTTTATTTGTTATATATTTTAATTTAATTACAATTAAAATTATCGGACTAAAAATAATTAGATAAAAACGGCTAGTGCAATAAAATTAAAATTGAAAACTAAATTTTCGTCGAATTAAAGTGAGGGGAAAATTACAACGAAAATTTGATCTACGGAAAATCACACATGTTCTTCACGCTACGCCGTCTCCCCTATGTGCATCAAATCGACCTGGAGTTGGTCATGTGCTGTGCTCCTGCGTATATCAGCGAAACGTTGGATCAGATATTCATTACTACGTGGTACACCCATCTGTATCGGCGCGGAGGCAACGCCGTGACTTGTACTTGCACCATCTTCCGGTGCCCAACGTTCTGCAGCAAATCCTTCATCTTCTATTATCATATTGTGCAATATGATACACGCTACCATAATATTCGCGACATCATCTTCGTGCCAAACTCGTGCCGGGCAGCGTAGAATGGCCCATCGCGCTTGGAGCACACCAAAAGCTCGCTCAACATCTTTCCTAGCGGCCTCTTGTTTTCGCGCAAAATATTGTCTCTTCGCTCCAGCCGGTTGGCGAAGTGTCTTGACGAATACGGGCCAACGAGGGTATATCCATATGACAAATAGTATCCCCTGCGATACTGCGTGCCATTTGCTACAAAACTGATCTCTGGACCCTCTCCCCGGCACTCATCATTGAAGATAGGCGACGACTGCAGAACGTTGATGTCGTTGTTCGAACCTGCAACACCGAAATACGCATGCCAGATCCGTAAACGGTAGTCAGCAACGGCTTCGAGGATCATCGAAGGATGTTTCTGCTTGAAACCGGTAGTGAAATGGCCTTTCCACGCCACCGGGCAGTTTTTCCACTCCCAATGCATGCAATCAGTGCTGTCCATCATCCCGGAGAAACTGCGCACCGCACCGTGCATATCTAGCAATCTCTGGCACTCATCAGGGGTTGGCTTTCGTAGGAACTCCGGACCAAAGACTTCCCGAATGCCCTTACAAAATTGCCGGAGCACATTTAGACTAGTCGTCTCACCCATCTGTAGGTATTCGTCGAACATATCAGCCGGTCCGGCATAGGCAAGCTGCCTTATTGCAGAGGTGCATTTATGCAAAGTAGACAGTCCGATCCGGCCAGCGCAATCACTCCGGAGCGTGAAGCAATCGTACCGGTCCGCCAATGTCGTCGCTATATGGGTAAAGAGCGGTCGCGACATTCTGAAACGCCGACGAAAAATCTCAACTGGGTAACGAGGGTCAGCGCTAAAGTAGTCGGCCATAAGCCGCTCAGCCGCTCCGACATGGTCTCGTGGGATTGTCCGACGATGACGAATCTCACGAGGGATCGCTGCCGCCGCCGCCGCCTCATCCTCCTCGTCGGCTTCCCTCTGCACCTCTTGAATCAAAGAATCTCATGCTTCATTCCACAAATCATCCATAAGTAGCAATGGAAATTGACAAATTTTTATAGATAGAAAATTTGGATAGAAAGTGAAATGGGTGTGAAGATGTGTGTGGAGAGAAGATGAAAATGGGAGGAATATTTATAAAAAAACCGTTGCAAATTAGAAATTAAAAAAAAAATTAAAAAAAATTGAAACCGGCGACCGCCGCGGCGGTTTCGCCGCACAATAGATAGGCGCGGCGGCCGCCGCGCTTCTCTCTCCTCCGGCTCGTCCTCGCCGCATTCGGGGCGAATGCCCATCCGCAATAGCCTGCCGCGGCTAAGCCGCGAACGGAGCGGCCGGCGCGCCGCCCCTATAGTGGATGCCCTTATGGTGATAATATACGCAAGAAAGGACATAACATAGACTAGTAGTATTTTTTTTTATTTCGATAAATCTAATATACTAGTACTATTACTTTTCTAGGCTTAAGTAGAAAAGGTGTACTGATTTGATATTACTTTTGTTAGGTCACAAAATGATGAGTTAATTGACCTTTAACGGCCTTTATAATAAATGGGGCTTGAGCTTATGATCATATGATCTTATACATGATATGAAGGGTCACGAATAGAAATATTTGCATAAAGTTACAACGTTTGCATTGCAGTCAAAATAAATGGCATTAACAAAGGAAAAATTTTGCATATAAAGAGTGGCATAGCCCCATAATGCAACATGGGATATGTTATACCCCCAAAATTTTAATAATAGTACTATTATTAATGTGTTTTTACATTCACTCACCTAGTCACCCCCATATATAGGGAAAGGTTCAAATAAAAAATTCAGAAGTTTTATATAATTGGAACATTTGGGTCATCCATATATATAGGGAAAGTTTCAAATAAAAAACTTAGAAGTTTTATATAATTAATTGAAATAATAGTATAAATTAGGTTTTACTTGCAAAACAAGTCGAATGACTGAATTATCACATACATATGGACTAACCTTGAAAAAGGAATAGAGAAATCAAAATGAAATCATACCACTAAAATGATCAAGTTCACAATTTTAGTCCCCAACCTTATGATGCAAAGTACGAACCCCATAATTAAGGAATTTTATCATCAATTGGGCTCATCAAATCTGCACGACCCCACTCCAAAGAGTTTGCAATTCTCATAAGTATTAAATTCACAAACGTTAAAAGCATCGTACGAAATTCTAGTTTATATAAAGTTAATTAAACTATATAGAAATAATTATAATATTGTGCCGTATTTGTCTATACATGTAGTAATTTCATAAATAAATGAAATTACAGAATAAAAATGCAATTCAATTTGATACATGTAGTAATTTGTCTATACATGTAGTAATTTCTATAATTAAAATACTTTCTTACAAATCAATCTCACGCTATAGAAGTTAATACATCCGAGAGCTTCTCCGAATCAGCCAAAATTATTTGTTTGAGGAATTAATCAAATACGCAAAGATAAAAACTGAAAGCATACTGTTATATGCATACTGTTAAAAGCATACTGTTATATACTAAGTGAAACTTTTCGAGTGGAATTCTTATGATTGTATGTATGGTTTCCAACGCTTTCAAATAATTTGTAAACTTTCCTCACATGAATAAAAATGTTGGCAAAATCTTAAGTCGGAATATCAAATGAATAATAAAGATAATTACGATTGTAATTGTTGTAATTTAGACAAAAAAAAAAAAATCACCGAACACTCAATTTTTCCACCGCCAGACGCCAGCTACAACCTAGTTGGTTTATCTTCTGACTCTGGTAACTCTATGACAATTGTGTAGCTCTCGTAAAAGGCTCCAAAATAAAATATATTTTTATAACTTGACAACGTTAATTTATTGAGATTGGCCATAAAATATGACATTGTGTGAGGTCTTGAAAAACAAAATTTTGTAGTTATGCAGGTGTTGGTGCAACAATATTTGAATCCCATATGGAGATGGAAAAATAATTTTAAGGCGATTTTTTATTTTAATACTCTTTTCGTCTTATAGTAAATGATGCATTTTTTTAAACACGAGTTTTAAAAAACGAGTTAAGATAAGGAGATAATAAAATATTATGAAAAATTTTCTACTTTGATCTCTCTCTTATTTTTCTCACCTCATTTTTGCTTCTTTTGGCACAAAAAAGAAAAAAAAAATGTTTAGTACTAGTATTACTTTTTTCCTAAAGTTAAAAATACTCAATTATTTTGAATTTTTTTAAAATAGAATAATAACTCAATTATCTCAAAATAAAGAAGTGTAGTATTTAAACATTTACACAAAACATCAGTTTGTAACAACTTCATAGTCATTCATAACGACATTCTTGAAGAAAATAGAAATGTTTGAAAGTTTAGGTGGTAAACAACAAAATTTGTAAAGTTCGCCAAACAATATCTAAACTCTAAAAGAATATAAATTTAAGTTAATTGCTAGTAGTAGTACTTAAAATGCGGACAAATTGAGAAGAAAGACCGACCTTAAAATGCGGACAAATTGAGAAGAAAGACCGATCTCGTCTCATAATAGATGACACATTTGGGTAATGACACGAGATTTTAGGAGCTGTTGTTTTGTATATTGAGTGTTGAGAGAAAATAGTATATTTATATTAATGTGAGAAATGATTTTTTCCTAAAAAATGAAATGTGATATTTTTATGGGATAAACTCAAAAGGAAAGTGTGACATCCATTATGGGACGGGGGGAGTATTTTGGATGAGTTCAAAATTTTGGGATGCATAGTTTACTCTTCTTGGCAAAAAGAGGAGTATCACGCTATTATTGAAATATTTCAAAAATACATCTGAAAATTCTAATATTCGTCTAAAATTAATTTTTATTTATTTCAGAGAAGTTTACTTAAAATTCATACGTACACCTTATTCTGTCGCAACGCAAACGACAGTGAAAAAACACAAAACGACAAAAACCAAAATTCACAAAATCAGATGATAAAATAAATGAAAATGAAAACTGGAAATGTGGAAACAGATTGATAGCTATAAGAAGGGTACGTGGCAGTTATCAAGCACAGCAAGTTACTGCCCTCTCTCTCTCTCTCCCCAAAACCCCATCTCCTATTTATTCCCACCATCTTTCCACCACTCCTCCGCCGCCCTCCGCCGCAGCAACGAGAGCATGCGATGGTAGGCCTCAGCGTAATCCTCGAAAGCTGCAGAGATCTCTCCGAGAAAAGAAGCCCCCAAATCCTCAGCAAAGGCGCCATGATCATCAAACCCTCCTCTCCTCTCTCTAATTTCTCTCCCCCTTGTGGATTTCTCGAGAATTGCTTCCTCTGCCGCCACAAATTGTTGCCAGGGAAAGACATCTTCATGTACAAGTAATCTTCTAACTCATTAATTTTGCTCGTATTATTGTAATCGATGCTAAATTACTCAATTTTTTTGCAGAGGAGATAGGGCATTTTGCAGTGTGGAGTGCAGGTACAGGCAGATGTTCATGGATGAAGAGGAGAGCTGCGAAAAGAGTGGTTGTACGTTGGAGTACACCTGTTCCGCGGCTGCCACGTCATCTCCGTCTCCAACTTCTTCTTCGTCTTCCCGCGCCGGTAAGGGGGCGAGAGCTCGGCCAACTAACGCGTTTGCGTGTTGAGAGTGTTTTTCCGTTTCTGCCCTCGGTCGATATCCTTTACGCCTTCCTTTTTGTGCTCGGTGCCAGGGGCTGGTTTGTAATCTTAGGTTAGCTCATGGCTTTTTGGTTTTCCTCTGGTTTTTTCCTTGGGGAGGAAATAGGAATTTTCTCAAGTTGAAGGGTGTTTTCGGATGCTGTTTTTAATCTTTTAGAGCTAATCAATCCTTAATTTTTTTCACTTGATTGATATGGATGGTCATTTGATCTCCCTACTTTCTTTATTTGGTTTAGTTATTATTATTCCAAATTCCACTTAATTACTCGAACACACCTAAATAGTAGTATTAGAAATATTAGTTGATCAATAATTTGATTCAAGAAATTAATTATTATGCAAAAGGGTGAAACTGCAGTTTTGATGAGTGAGTTTGTTTAACAATTTCTTCATTTAGGTGAATTACATACTCCACTAGCTAAAATTAATGTATATGTATACAGTGAATGTAAATATTTATTGGTATATTTGTTGAAGATTAAAAGTTTATGGAGTTTGAGACATGTGTGTACAAGTATATGTTTGTCGTCATCGTAAAATGGTCTGGCTTCCTATTTTTGGTTATGTTGTCATCGGTTATATTTATTTGAATTTATGGTTTGGCTGCCAGGTTATACTTTACGTACGGACTAATTTATTATCAGATTTAATATCGGGTCGACTATATTTTCCCCATAATAAATTGCTTCAATACTATGTTTGTGTTTTTGAATAAGTGCGTACTTTATCTCTTTACTCCATATTGCATTGGATTAAATACATTTTCCTGTTCAAAATAGCCTTCTTACTTATTTTTTTTTTAATTTGAAAGGAATCCACGTGTATTAGATAAACAATCGATATTGAGAATCTGAACGTTTGTATTCTTATTCAATCTTATCGTCGGATCAAGAATACTACTACATCCGATCAGGCTAAAATTTGGACATTTTGATTTTTGATCATGTAATAGAAATAGAAAAAAGAAAAAGATCGAGAAAAGCATTGCAATAATAATAATAATTAGTAATAAATTATGCACTTAAGAGTATTGCAATGATCAAACAACGAAAGTGACCTTAGTCCCTTTGGTACTCTTTAAAAGGATGAAATAACAATATCTTATTCAAAGTGGCAATTATAATTAGCCATTCACACATAATTATAGTATTAGCTTAAAGTGACACTTCTGGCTGAAAACTCACACCTAAATATTTTATTTTATTCAAATTCACACTTAATCCAAGGTGCAATGGTGCATGTAGATAAAGATCTAATTATTAGGTTAATTTTTGTTAGCAGAAAAACTTTTACTTGTCTCACAGAGTGAACTTTTGTGGAAGTGAGAAATGGCAGAAGGGTGTGCATGGTAGCAGTAGCGGCGACAGTGGTGGTGGACTGGTGGGGCACTGGAGCCCCACAAGTTTCGACCTCAAGAAGATGGTCATCAAAACGGACATATTCTCTTCTTGAGAGGGTTCGTGCTGAATAGTGGGATGTTTTGTCAAAGAACGTAAACATATTCTACCTTCACAAAATCAATCATGTATCACTGAACGGTCAGGCGGCACATCCGTGCATTCATGGAGACGAGGGAATTAACGGATGTGAGACATGTTAGAATGTATATTCGATGTCATATGCGCATTGCATTTAATAATGAGCATTTGTTGTCAAATATTTTACGCTGTTGCTTATAGTCAACCATCAATATTTCGATTTTCACCAAAAATTTTGTTGCAAGCTACAATAAATTTTCTGATATATTTATTAAGGGAAAATTATCATTTAAATCATAGCTTCTGGTTAATTTCTGGTCAATGTCATAACTTTTAAAAATAACAAACTAAAATTAGATCATAACTTTTGTACATTTCTCAATTGTCGAATACAATTAAATTTTTGATAAAATTTGTTACTAGAATTTTTGTACTATTTGTTATAAATGAAAGAGCATGATAATTAAAGCATGACATTTTACATGGTTAATGAAACACAAGTGAATAACATGGCCTTACAAAACTCAATTCTTCAACAATCCGAAGATAGTGAAAAACAACACAAGTTCCTCCAAAAAAATGTACTCCCTCCGTCCCATAAAAGTTGAGACAAAACTTTTGGGCACGGAGATTAAGAATTTATATTAAATAAATATGAAAGATGAAAAAAGTAGGAAAGATAAGAGAGAGTAAAGTAAATGATGGAATAAAATAAGAGTGATTAGATGTTTTGTCTTTTGTTAAATAAGGAAATGACTCAACTTTGTTGGGACGGACTAAAAAGGAATACGACTCAACTTTTATGGGACGGAGGGAGTATATATAATGTTATTTTATAGATAGAGGCACGCACATCGCACGGACGCTACGTGTGTACATATATACTTATAAGCAATATAGAAAGCACAAACATACCAAATTAAAGACTTCCTAAAAGCATTAACTTAAATAAATGAATGAAGCCATATGTGGTGTTCGGTTTCCTAGATAAAATAGTACCAAGATATAATTTAGGATTGAATTGTGGGATTATTTTATTCACATGGGGTTAGCTATGACTAATTATCTCATGATTATTAATCTAGGGTTGAGTTATGAGATTGAATCTCATTGGCCAAACACATTACATATTTAATCCGGGGATACAATCTTGCAAACCGAACACCCCCATAATGTATGTAAAAGCAGTAGAAAGCTGTAATATTGTTGCACCTGAGAAATAGTTGCAGCGGCCATCCGTTGTCTGGAACCACCACCATTTTTATTCAGTCCTTCATATTCTCCGCTAAGTTGACGTGGCAATAGGTGGCTCAATTGCAATTCTATTAGTACTGACTCTAGCTAGGGGGATGCAGTGCACCTGCTCGGGCAGCTGTGCCCACCAAGAATGTCCTCTATTGCTTCTCCGACATGATAATCTAGCCTAGTTATGCATTGAGATTTAGTTATTTATAAATCACTTCCTATATATGAATTCTCTGATATATTTAATAAAGAAAAATTATTATTTAAATTATAACTTTTGGTTAATTTCTGATCAATGTCATAACTTTTAAAAATAGCAAATTAAAATCAAATCATAACTTTTGTGTATTTATCGATTGTCGAATATAATTTTTGTACTATTCGTTATAAATGAAAGAGCATGATAATTAAAGCGGGGCATATTTATATAGTTAATGAAAACAAGTGAATAACATGACCTCACAAAATTCATTTCTCCCACAATCTGAGGATAGCGAAAAACATCACAAATTCCTCCAAATATATGTATGTATAATGTTATTTTATAGATCGAGGCACGCACATCGCACGGACGCTACACGTGTACATATATACTGATAAGCAATATAGAAAGAACAAACATATCAAATTAAAGAAAACTTCCTAAAAGCGTTAACTTAAAGAAATGAATGAAGCCATAATGTATGTAAGAGCAGTAGAAAACCATAATATCGACCTCAAGATGGTGGTTATCAAGCCCGACTCCTTCTCCTCTTAAGAGGGTCCGTGCTGAATGGTGCGATGTTTTGTCAAGGAATGTAAACACATTCTACCTTCACAAAGGCAATCCTATGTCATTGAAGGATCAGGCAGCCACATCCATCCATTAATAGCGATGAGGGGATTAACGGATGTGAGACTTGTTAGAATGTGATTTCGATGTCATATGCTCATTCGCTAATAAGCATTTGTTGTCGAATATTTTACTTTGTCGCTTATAGTAATTGGATCAAACATTTATAATTCAAACAAAATAACTGAAATAAATTCAAAATTAGAAACAATTGTAAGACGCCTCACGCATGCGTCACATTCATTTGCATACTTCCGAAGCAGTGTCCCCATCAATATTTGGATTTTCACCAAAAATTTTGTTGCAAGCTACAATAAATTCTCTGATATATTTAATAAAGAAAAATTATTATTTAAATCATAACTTTTGGCTAATTTATGATTAATGTCATAACTTTTAAAAATAGCAAATTAAAATCAAATCATAACTTTTGTGTATTTATCGATTGTCGAATATAATTTTTGTACTATTCGTTATAAATGAAAGAGCATGATAATTAAAGCGGGGCATATTTATATAGTTAATGAAAACAAGTGAATAACATGACCTCACAAAATTCATTTCTCCCACAATCTGAGGATAGCGAAAAACATCACAAATTCCTCCAAATATATGTATGTATAATGTTATTTTATAGATCGAGGCACGCACATCGCACGGACGCTACACGTGTACATATATACTGATAAGCAATATAGAAAGAACAAACATATCAAATTAAAGAAAACTTCCTAAAAGCGTTAACTTAAAGAAATGAATGAAGCCATAATGTATGTAAGAGCAGTAGAAAACCATAATATCGACCTCAAGATGGTGGTTATCAAGCCCGACTCCTTCTCCTCTTAAGAGGGTCCGTGCTGAATGGTGCGATGTTTTGTCAAGGAATGTAAACACATTCTACCTTCACAAAGACAATTCTATGTCACTGAAGGATCAGGCAGCCACATCCGCCCATTAATGGTGATGAGGGGATTAACGGATGAGAGACTTGTTAGAATGTATTTTCGATGTCATATGCTCATTCACTAATAAGCATTTGTTGTCGAATAATTTACTTTGTCGCTTATAGTAATTGAATCGAACGTTTATAACTCAAACAAAATAACTAAAATAAATTCAAAATTAGAAACAATCGTAAGACGTCTCTCGCCTTCACGCATGCGTCACATTCATTTGCATACTTCCGAAGCAGTGTCCCCATCAATATTTGGATTTTCACCAAAAAATTTGTTGCAAGCTACAATAAATTCTCTGATATATTTAGTAAAGAAAAATTATTATTTAAATCATAACTTTTGGTTAATTTCGATCAATGTCATAACTTTTAAAAATAACAAATTAAAATTAAATCATAACTTTTGTAAATTTCTCAATTGTCATATACTCCCTCCGTCCACAAACAATAGATCTATTGTTGTTCGGCACGGGTTTTAATGTAGAATTGGTAAAGTAAGAGAGATGGGGAGAAAAAGTAGGTAAAGTAAGAGAGATAGGGAGAAAAAGTGAGTAAAGTATGAGAGAGGGAAGAAAAAGTGGGAAAAGTATGAGAGATAAACTTTCCATTTTTAGAAAGTGATCTAATTTTTATGGACGTCCCAAAATGACAAAAGTGATCTATTTTTTGTGGACGGAGGGAGTATAGTTTTTGTACTATACGTTATAAATAAAAGAGCATGATAATTAAAGTGGGACATATTTATATAGTTAATGAAAACAAGTGAATAACATGACCTCACAAAATTCATTTCTCCCACAATCTGAAGATAGAGAAAAACATCACAAGTTCTTCCAAATATATGTATATATAATGTTATTTTATTGATCGAGGCACGCACATCGTACGGACGCTACACGTGTACATATATACTGATAAGCAATATAGAAAGCACACACATACCAAATTAAAGACTTCCTAAAAGTGTTAACTTAAAGAATGAATGAAGCCATAATGTATGTAAAAGCAGTAGGAAACCGTAATATCGACCTCAAGAAGGTGGTCATCAAGTCCGACATCTTCTCCACTTGAGAGGGTCCGTGCTGAATGGTGCGATGTTTTGTCATATGTCACCGAAGGATCAGGCAGCCACATCTCTCCATTAATGGCGATGAGGGGATTAACGAATGTGAGACTTGTTAGAATATGTTTTCGATGTCATATGCTCATTTACTAATAAGCATTTGTTGTCGAATATTTTACTTTGTCTTGTATAGTAATTGAATCTAACATTTATAACTCAAACATAATAACTGAAATAAATTCAAAATTAGAAACAATCGTAAGACCTCTCTCGCCTTCACGCATTCGTCACATTCATTTGCATACTTCCGAAGAAGTGTCCCCATCAATATTTGGATTTTCACCAAAAGTTTTGTTGCAAGCTACAATAAATTCTATTATATATTTAATAAAGAGAAATTATTATTTAAATCATAACTTTTCATTAATTTCTGTTCAATTTCATCAATTTCTGTTCAATGTCATAACTTTTGAAAATAGAAAACTAAAATTAAATCATAACTTTTGAAAATTTCTCAATTGTTGAATATAATTTTTGTACTATTCGTTATAAATGAAAGAGCATGATAATTAAAGTGAGACATATTTATATCATTAATGAAAACAAGTGAATAACATGCCCTTACAAAACTCAATTCTCCCACAGTCTGAGGATAGCGAAAAACATCACAAGTTCCTCCAAATATATGTATATATATTGTTATTATATAGATCGAGGCACGCACATCGCACGGACGCTAGTATACTTATAAGCTATATAGAAACCACAAACATACCAGATTAAAGACTTCATAAAAGCATTTACTAAAAAAAACGAATGAAGTCATAATGTATGTAAAAGCAGTAGAAACCGTAATATCGTTGCACCTGAGAAGTAGTTGCAGCGGCCATCCGTTGTCTGGAACCACCACCATTTTTGTTATGTCCTTCTTGTTCTCCGCCACCATTTTTGTTATGTCCTTCATGTTCTCCGCTACGTCGACGTGGCAATAGGTGGCTCCATTGCAATTCTGTTAGTACTGAGTCTAGCTTGGGGGCTGTAGTCAGGGACGGATGTATATGCCTCCTATAAGAGGCAAATGTCCCACCTCAAAAAAATTCATTAGTGCTATTTTGATCATTATTTTTAAAAAGTTTTTGAAATACCATTATAAATGCCCCTTCTAAAATCTTTAAAATGTCTTTGTATGAAATTTTGCCCCACCTATACAGAATTTCTGGATCCGTCCCTGGTTGTAGTGCACCAAGAATGTCCTCTATTGCTTCTCCAACATGATAATCTAGTCTAGTTGTGCATTAGGATTTAGTTATTTATAAATCACTTCCTATATATGATGTCAATTTATTGGTCCGGACAATTATATTGCATGGACGTTACACGTGTACATATATATATATATGTATATATAGCATTATAGAAGTCATTAGCATATATAGTTAGTTAAGATAAGTATCAATTAAAGATTCTCCAAAAGCATTAACTCAAAGAAACCAATATATTACAAATCTCACAGTTACATTAATTCGGGGATGTGTGAAGCTAATTAAAAGGAGAATTATAGTATATGTCTGCCTAGTCGAAGAATGCTTTCCTACATGTCTGCCTAGTCAAAGCAAGTAGCAACTTTGACAACCATTCTTGACGTGCAAAGCTGCAGTTAATGCGATAAAGGAGCTCGGAGTTTGTGGCTTTGAATTCTCCTACCCGAGCAGGTGCAGCCCCAAAGTTAGAGCTCGAGCTTGTGGCGTTAACCAACTCTATGTGTTAATACTTTCTGTATTGGTAAATTCAACCTTTTTGTACTACGGTCGATAAACTATTAAATTTTGAAAATTTCATTAAATCCAAATGAGTTGCTGCCGACCCCCATTCATCGTTAGAAAATTCCATAAAATTCGGCCTTGAGGTTGGTTCTACCACAGTTTAAAAACTCTATAAAAAATTTGTAAAATTTCATTAAATTCAGTCTTTATTGTTGATGGTCCCACGTGAACTCTTTGGAGTTGATTCTTGTCCGGCATCCATAGGACTATTTGGGACACTGGTAAATTTTCATATTTTGCTAAAATTAATTATTTGATCAATTTAAAAAGTGCATCTTTAATTCAATCCTAAGTGGCTATGTAGTCTTAGCACACACATTGCACGGACGCTACGCGTGTACATATACTTACTTTCTCTGTTCCACCATAAGCCTATTGCACTAGTAGTATTGATTTTAAGTAGTGGGTAATTACTTTCTCTGCGTTTCATTTACTCCCTCCGTCCCCTATTAGGAGTCACTCTTTGACCGGGCACGGGTTTTAAGAAATGTAAAGAAAAGTTGGTTGAAAAAGTTAGTGGAATGTGGGACCCATTTTTTTATATTGGTTTTATAATAAAATGTGAGTGAATTGAGTTAGTGGAATGTGAGACCTACTTACTATTTATGATAAAAGTGAAGTGTGACTCTTAATTGGGGACGTACCGAAATGGAAAAGTGTGACTCTTAATGGGGGACGGAGGGAGTATATTTTATTGCGTTTTATGCACAGCATTATGTGCTGTGTCTTCTACCATAGCAGGGGATCCGCCCCTTGGTGATATCATTAATGAATGTTGAAACGTTGTGTACTAATCTGTAAAAAAAAATCATTACTAGAATGAAAAAACGTTAAACAATAAACATTGTACCAAAATATGATATAATATCAATCATTCATTTACACAATCGCTCGACTAGCAACATTCCTGTTTGGCTGTTAATTAAACGAACATGAAGGAAACATGTACTAGCATACAAGAAATCTGCATTTTGCTACACTTCTTCATCAGAGTCTTGCACTACTTTGCTCGTCCTCGCCCTCTTTACTCGACGGAGCGCTGCTTCCTCCTCATCCTCATTCTCCGTGTCATCTGCAGCCAAAGGGCTACCACGTTCACCACCATCAGCTCCATCTCCTGCAGCCAAAGAGCTAACACATTCAGTGTCATCAGGTCCCTCTCCTTCGTTGTCGCTCCCAGATGAACTATGTGCAGTAGAATGATGGGAATCTGCTTCTTCATGATTGGGGTTTTGCTCCTCCGGTGCATCTTCAGTTGACTCCACAATCTTGAAGTCCCTAGAGGTGCTCCGTTTGGCATGTCTCAACAGATTGAGTTTGGTGATTTTGCTAAGCTGGATAAGATACTTCTCGTAGTCTTCGATCTGGAAAATCAAGTCAGGGATGCATCTGTTTTCCCTCTTGATTTTGTTGACTAGTCCTTTATTCGTGTTGCTCTCTTGTTGATTCTATAAATAAAAAAGCAACAAAACAACCATTTGAAAATGCACTAATATTTGCAGAAAATTCAGTACTAAATCCTCATACCTGCTGCATTTTAGTAACAAAATTATAAATAGGTGCTGTTAATTTCCGACAAGTTGTTTCCACCAGCCTTTGGTACTTGGAACTGGGTAAGAATTGCTTGCACCCTTTAGGACTGATCCGGAGCTTTGAGATCCGAGCTAGATTCTTGTAAAATTTTGCAGCCAGTTTCAGCAAATGTTCTGCTTGAGGATCTGCGGTGTTTACAGGGAGTTAGAGAAGAAGAAAGAACTACAGACAAGAATTGGGAGTTCAATATCATGCATACGTACCCTTCAGGTTCATGGCAACGAAATGTGATAGCACTTTAACCACAGCTTCTGCTCTCGAGTACAATACCTCTTCCACTGCTAATTCAGGAGCCTCTTTTCCAGTTTGATTAAAAGAAATGCCTTTCTGAGTAGCCATATAGCATGTCTTTAGCCTTATCGCAATCCAGTCCATGTCAGCTATGGATGAGTCAACTGACTGCAATATAGTTGTAGAAATTGCAGCACTGGTTGATTTTCTTATGATAGGAAAGGTTTCAGATTCATCTACAGGATCCATATCCTCCGAGCCTAGAACTTGTACTAGCTCAGAAGCCATATTTTCAGCGATAACCATGTCCGCTGGAGGTGAGGTTAAAGTGACAGCAATGAAGACCAAACATTTTGCAACCTTTGAGTTTGATACATCACTTCTCCTGCAGAGTTGTGTCGCCAGAGAACCAACAAGATTCCTCCTTTCTTCGGGCAGCTTCTTGCCAATCATCAGTACCATGTCACATAAAATCTGATAATACATACGTATGTTTAATAGCATTATAACAAATGTCACGACATAAACACAGCATCTCTTTGAGGTGATGATCAATTTCATATAACCTAGCATCAGATGGGAGTTTACTAGTATAATTAATCTCTTTAACATGGATGGTGTAATAGGATGGATAAAGCACAGTGCATTTACCTCGGCTTCACGGAAAAAAGAGCAGCCGAGAAACTCAATAAGTAGCGGCTTTATGCTCTTAAGGAATAACTCTTTGCTTTTTGTGCTCTGGTCATCAATTCCTTCAGCTAGCTTGCATTCATCATCGCCCCAGTCACCCGCAGCAACATTTTCCTCGGGCAGAGAGGTTGATACTAAGTGATCAATCAAACATAAATACTTTGCGCTGGACAAACCTACCTCAATTATCTTTTTCAAACATAGCAAGGCCAAATGAATATTTTCCTTTCTACATTCAACATCTTTCTGTACCTTTGCTTCCTTCTTGCTAACTGACTTGAGAGAGAAAATTATATTCAGCAGTGGAGGCCCGATAAGCTTAATTTCACCATAAACTAACGTCTTGAATGGATCATCCTTTCCCGTTTGGGAGAAGAATTTTAGTTGATGAAAGCACATATGTAAGACTCTAGAAAGAATTTTCGAACCAAGAACCTGCACCTTTCCAGAAGAAGGTTGACTGTTTCTCTGCGAGGCTGCACCATTCTTAGAATTTTCAAGTTTCCATGACTCTAGTGAAATTCGCAAGAGATGATGGATGCTAGAAGTTGCCAAAAGAGGAGTTCGATCTGGAGACTGCTTTGCGCAGCCTATAGCAAGTTTATCGGCAGCATCACTGGCACTAGGTCGTATCACTGGTTTTTTAGCTCCACTGCCATGTCTAGAATTAGATGTATATTTGTCCACAAACTCGTGAATCTCAACAAACTGAGAAAGCTCCGTTTCCAGTTCCAGTTTTTGCTCATTAGCAGCTTTGACCAACTCATTGACAATATTATTCATCACAACCTCAAGAATCCCTAATAAAAGTGTAGCAGAACACTTCCTTTTTTCTTCTTCTATTGGGGTAGAGTCTGAATCTTGCTTCTTGCCCAGCAGACCTAACTAATACAAATTGAAGCGATTTACATACTGAAGTAACATAGGAACAAGTCAGGGATAGGAAACAAGTTAGAAACTGATAAGCAAATAGAACTAGAGAAACTAGAGAAAAACACCTGCATTCCAGGAATGAAGAATGAAACGACTTGGAATTTTTTTCGCAAAAAGACATGCTCTTACAGGCATTGGACCAATACAAACCCACAAGAAATACACATTTTATTTGATAGGAATAACAACTGACTCATTGAGTTGATTACTGGTGATATTGCGCCAGAAAAATACCTTCCAAATTCCCGTTTCTCAGAAACTTCCGAATCTGTGCTAAAGCATTTGAGAATGAAACTCCAGAAAAATTTCTACCTGCCTGATAATTGTTGTGTCAATAAAATGTCGGTTAAAAGAAAGAGAACTAGCAATTTAAATCAGCTGAAGGAAATTCACTAACCTCATTGTCCTGGGAGATGGAGAAGCCAAAACAAGGGAGTGATTCTGAAGGATGATCAGACCTATTTTCAGACCTATTTTGTGGTTGAAGAATGAGAATCCAAGAGACACAAAAGAGAAGGCAGTCCAACGGCTCTTCAATACAAAATTTCCCATTTTCTAGTTTGACACATTGATCGATTCCCAACGGAAGCTCTTCATTCTAGACAGAATCATGTTAACAAATAAAGTCAATTGATGGGACAGGTAAAGATGATTTTGCCTGAACACTGGTAGAAAAGTACAAATAGATATTACTCTCTAGAAGGTTTACCAGGATAGCCCGGTTACAAGCTATTTCCCGTATATGAATACCTCTTTGTAAAATCGCTGGAAGTGGGAGAGTAAAAGGTCAAAAATGGTGCCGGAACTTAGAGGATCCACCACAACAAGCTTCATTATACCATGGTAAACATTTTCCCGGACATTTGCCTGGTTACAGAAATAAAAAATAAGAAGTTAAACTTGGATACAGTGAGTCAGTGACCCTTTACTTTAGATCAAGAGTGGTCATTTTGACAAAACTAAAAAGGATATTTCATGGTAATTCAGTCTATACAAATTTAGATGCAAATAGACAGCTAAAAATTCTCAAGCAGCTCCTTAGCATGCCTTCACTTTGGTGGTTCAAGTAATATAACCACTTAAATTAGAACTCAGAATTTGTCCAGAGCATCTGATCAGAAAGCAGTAAAAGTAAAGTATCTGCATGAAAACTCAATGAACCATTAACATGAACCTGCTGATAAAGGCATCGTTGTAGCAAACCACTGAGCTCTTGGAAAAGGTCTGCTCTAGTAGCATGAGGTTCTTCAGCTTGCTGGCTGCAACTGGCCTGGCTGCTTGATTCTTGAAAAGAAAAAAGTCCAACTGGTTTTGATTGTTTTTCTGCAGAAAGCAGGTCAAAAATGGCACTACATGCCGCAAGACGAACTGAATTTTCTCGTCTGAACATAGCCTTCCTTAGAACCAAGATAGTGTAATCCTGAAATGGTTAGATTACCGATGGGAGTTAGAAAAATACTCCCTCCGTTCCATAGTAATAGAGTCATTTTGCCATTTTGGTACGTTCCATAGTAATAGAGCCATTTCCCTTTTTAGTAAAAGTCAACACAATTTTCCACACCTACTTTACTCTCTCTTACTTTTTTCTCTCTTCATCTCTCTACCTTTTTCATTTTCCACTTTATTCTCCATTTACTTCACTCACCAACACAATTTTTCTTAATCTCTGTGCCGAAAAGAAATGCCTCAATTACTATGGAACGAAGGGAGTAACATTTATAACATCGATAACAATATAAAATTACCAAAGAAAATACATAGGTGTCACGAATCACTAACCCCTAATTTTCTAAAAATATGCTAATCTGTACAAATATCGTGTTCACAATCAGTAAGCAGTTTGCTTTCAGTTACAAGAGTTAAAAATATGTCTATGTATCGTGTGACATGAGTCATGACAGATGCTGCAGTATTTGGCATGTTGCAAAATAAGTACCTGAAGACTACGACTAAACTTCATAAGAGGAAGTAGAACAGTAATGAGGTTAGAGGAAATCCTGCTATCCATAAATGTGAAATAATCCAGCATTTCTTTCAAATGAGATATGTGTTCCAACATTGGGTGTGGATGAACTTGGACCAAGTATCCAAGTAATCTAGAAGTAGTAAAATATAATGAGGTTAATAGGAAGAAAATAACCAAATAGATGAACACTATAAACGTAAGAAATTTCACCTTGTTATCGGGAAGGATTTTTCAGGCTTCATAGACAGGACATGGTATTTGCATTGCTCAATTATCTGAAATGTAATTAACTCAGTATCATGCTCTACTGTGTACATGAACTGATGAACATAGAAAATGAATACCATGAATAAAGAAAATATTACTATCTTGTAGTATTTCTTAAATTTGGTGTTCCCTGATGAAGCTTCGAATCCTGACTCCCTATCTAGGAACCAAAAGCAGAAATGGCAGCACCTCATGTGCCATATTACACTAAATCACTAACCTCATTCCTTGACATATCATGCACTTCGAACAGACATTTCAGTACTTGTGTACCTAGCTCCTCTGTACCCATAAGACCATCAGATTTTGATATTTCTTTCTGGGATCCCTCTTCTACTGCATGAAGCAGTCCAAATCCCAGTTGCACTATACTCGGTACTATATGCTCTCTTCCATAGTGACTTCCATTCACCTACAAAAAGAGGACATAAAATGGTTATAAAAGAATAAATGTTCTATATAATAACTAGACGTCCAGACAACAAAAAAATCATAAATCAATGAAAAAAATTTAAAATCATGAGCATGGTCCGAAATATTTACTATTTTAGACAAGTAGAAATCAGGAATGCATATGAAAGTATAGAGTATATCTCAATAACTGAAATAGATGACAGTAAACTACACATTGTTTTGTGCACTAATTGATCACCACATTACAAGGCTGATTTACTTTACCGAGTCCAAATATTTACTCTATACAAATTGAGGCATAATTTCTCAAAACAATAGCAGAATATAAAGGAAAAAGTAGCTCACAGATTTAAGAATAGCTTTTTCTATTACTCGAGCGTTCTCCAGATACTCCTCCTTCAGTTCATCGGGTAGCCATCTGCAGACTCTGCAGCGAAGAAATGGGGCATGGAAATGATTAGACAAGAATGAAAATCAATCAAAGTTCAATAATCTTGAAACAATTTATGCATAATATTGATGAGCATTGTCTGAAGCTGTTATATTCAAACTTGACAGGTTAATTTGAAAGGGACCTATCATAATTCCAATAAAATCTTGTATAGTTATTTCTAAAAGTATAATTTATCAAAAAGTCTATTTACACTTAATATTCAAGTTGATTACATGAGTGCAAATGGATATACCTTTAAAGTAACATCAGATGCAAGGAGCATTTGTAAAGATCATAAAAAGAATATCAAGAGCTAAACACTCACTTGGCAAACTTATAATCTTTGTAAGCATTAAACAATGCCGTTTTCAGAATGTCAATTGCACTATCGCTGAACCTCCTAATTCTGGCAACGGACAACAAAACTGTAACAGTAAAATGATTGAAAGCCCTAGAATCCTGCCTCACCAGTCCCAAAACCTCCTGCCCCAATGATGGATCCTGCTTAACTGCAAAATTGACATGAAGCAAGACCGTCCCTTCTACTTGCTTCATCACAGAACCGGCCTTATTGGCACCCCCAAAATACAATACAATCCCTTCAATCACCTCCCTCTTCCCAAACCCTTTGGCAGCCAGCACCAACAGCTGATAAACCAGCCCAGGCAAATCCTGCATTTCAACGTCTTCCCTCATTTTCGCAAAAATCTTTTGCAGGAACTCCCTCCGCCTAACTTTATCAATACACGACGCAAAATCCCTTATACTCTCCACTAGTTTGATCAACAGAACATTACTCCAATCACACTCAATCACAGCGTCTAAGACCGAGTTCACGTACTCTACAGGCTTATCGATTTCGCTCGAGATTCTAACCAATTCGATGCATTTCGGAAGGAGAATCAACACCTGAGCATCATCCAATTCGCTGATTTGGGGGAAATACGATATAACTAAATCAATTACTTCAGGAATCTTTCGAATTTCAATGGCGTCTAGGTGGCCCGCGAATTGCTGGATGATTGATAAGGAGTTGCGGTCGTGTGGAATTTTGCGAGAAGTGAAGAGAGAGAGGTAGGCGTGGAGGAGGGCAGGGAGGAGAGAGGACAGTGCGGCGCAGGGGTGGTGGGATATGAGAGAAATGAGGGAGGAGACGTAATCGGAGACTGCGGTGGAGGAGTCGGCGGAGGCGGCGCGTGAGTGGAGGAAGGAGAGGAGAATTGGGTGAGATGACTCATCGAGAAGGAAAGGCGGTAGCTGGGAGGAAACGGGGTTGAAGTGGTGGTGGTTTTGAGCGAGGGAGATGATTTCGGCGTCTGTCAGTTGCGACGGAGGGTGCATAGCGCCGCGGGAGTTTTCCGGTGAGCGCATGGTGGCGCGCGGCGTTAGGTTTGAGCGGGAAAAGGTGTCAAACTCAATTACTACTATAAGATACTATGGAGTAAATAAAAAGTTAAGACTAGTATTAAGTACTTATATTAGTAAGTTATTTAAGATTAATGAAATATGAGTTTCTTATTTATTAATTTTATAACAAAATTTATTTATTAATTTTATAATAAAATGTGAATGTGATGAATTAATGGAAAATAAGATGTATTTATAAAAATGAAAAAAAAACTAAGTAAGAGTAATATACTAAAATGATAAATGTGAACAATGGTGTATTTGATAATAGAATACAGCATTATAAAATTTAAACAATAGTTTGGTCATTAGTTGGACCATCAAAAGTAATGAGGGTTTAAATAGTAATTATACATTGTATTTTATTTTTAATTAAATTTACGTTTTATTATGTACTATATTGCCCTTGTTCATTAATTACACATCTAAAAATACTTAGCTTTACAATTAGGAATGTACAAGAGTCATTCATTTGGCAATATGGGACCCCGCATGGATAATTAATTTTATTTCTCCATCTTTTATTATACTATCTGTTTAAGGATATAATTTTAAATTTTTAAAATTTCATTAGCTTTATATATTTTATCTACCAAATAAAATAATGATGTAGCGAATGACTAATGACTATTTTTCATCATACTAGTCTATTAATTTTAGCTTCAATAATTTAATAATAATTAGCTATATGAAGTATTGAAAATTTGTTATCTAATTTTTATCAAATGTAAACCATCGGATTTCCAGAATTTTTTATAAAAGTATAATGTTTTAGCTCAATTTACTATAACTTGCAATAAATTAAAATTTGCTATGATACATTAATAGTACTAATTATGTTTTTGGTTTAATTTCAAAAATTTATAATCTAAATTAATGATATTTTCAAAAATAATATTACTGTCAAATTATCATGACACAAATGGTATATAACCTATGATTATTTTTAAATACGTTTATTTCTTTAATATATGCATGATTTTAGTTATCTCTAATTAATGAATATGATTTGTATAATGATATTTAATTTGATTTAGCTTTCCTTAAGTAGATATTTATTCATTTAATTTGATATCAGGGTAAATTAGTCCCAATGTGAAATATATGTATGAAAAATAAACACAAGGGCATTCACGGTGGGACGGACTATAGTTCGCTCTAAGTGACGCCTTATGCACCTCCACGTCAGCATTTTATCATCCGCCACTTCCACCTGCAATGGGGCGGACTATAATCCGCCCTAAGTCACGCCCTAAGCATTTTATCTATTATTTGAATATTTAAATACTTCAAAATTTGGGAAAAAAAAACTTCATTTCATTAAAATAAAAACATTACACTACGAATGTGAAAACACTACAAATTCTCAATGGCGGTTGCGGTTCTAAACTTCTTCAATCATGTCGGTCATGAGCTGAGTATGGTCTTGTTGGCTGCGCATTGAGGTCTGTTGCTGTAGAACCTCACTGAAGCCCATTGGTAATCCTCGAGCGACAGGCGGGGTCGCGGTGCTGGAGCTAGGTCCAGCTTCATCATCCACCCAATCGGTGACATGTCCAACTTCTTGTTCGACTATCATGTTATGCATGATTATGCACGCATACATGACGTCGGTGATGACTTCCTTGAACCAGAAACGCGCCGAACCTTTCACGATTGCCCACTGCGATAGGAGCACCCCAAAAGCCCGCTCCACATCCTTCCGCGCAGACTCCTGCTTTGCCGCAAACAAGACTCTCCTCTCACCAATTGGGCAGCTGATCGTCTTAAAAAAAAACAGGTCACCTTGGGTATATGCCATCGGCCAAGTAGTACCCCATATGATGTCTGCGGCCGTTGGTAGTGAACTCGATGATCGCGCCGCGACCCCTGCACTGATCCGCGAAGAGGGTGGACGAGTTGAGGACGTTGATGTCGTTGTTCGACCCGGCTACACCGAAGTAGGCATGCCAGATCCAAAGGCGGTGGCCAGCGACGACTTCTAGGATCATCGTAGGGTGGCTGCCCTTGTAGCCACTGGTAAATTGGCCTCTCCACACCGTCGGGTAGTTCTTCCACTGCCAGTGCATACAGTCGATGCTCCCTAGCATCCCAGGGAAGCCGTGCACCGTCTCGTGCATCCTCATCGGCCTCTGGCAATCATCAGCACTCGGGCGTCGCAAATATGTGTCGCCAAAGCCTCCACAACTATCTTACAAAATTTCTTGAGACATTCGCGGCCAGTTGTATCCCCGACGTGAAGGTACTCGTCGAACATATCCGTTGTGGTGCCGTAGGCCAACTGCCGGATCGCAACCGTGCACTTCTGCGGCTTAAGTCCGGGTCCGCCGATACCGTCTTCCCAATACCGGAAGTATTCATCACGTCCCTCCAACGTGTGCACAATGAGGAGAAAAAGATCTCGGCTCATTCTAAAACAGCGGTGGAAAACATTTGGGCCCCACTGTGGTTGCTCGGCAAAATAATCTGCGAACAGATGTTCGTGAGCTACGTCGTGCTCGTGCGGGACATACGTCCGACGTTGTATCGGCCGAGGAACCCGCGCCACCGCCGCCTCCGCCTCCCGCTGCATTTGTGCCAAACACTCTGTCGCGGCTTCATTAACGGCATCGAACAAGGCTCGAGTCAAGGCATGTTTGCAGCCATCCGATGTACTCAACTCGTAGTCGCCGAGATTAATTTTTGAGAAGATGAGAGAGAATAATTGAAGAGATGTGAAATAGTAGTGTGTGTGAAATGGTAGAGAATTGTGGTGTTTAAATAAGAAAAAAAATTGGAAAAAAAAAATGTGTTCGCATCGTCTGCGATGCCACAGTGGCGGACGATGCGACGGACGATAAGCATCGTCCGCGCTTCGTCTGCGGACGATCGATCGGGGCGCGGACGATGGTTAAGCCATCGTCTGCGACGCCACAGTGACGGACGACTGTATCGTCCGTCACATCGTCCACTCCATTGTGGATGCTCTAAGGCTATTATAGCATGGAGACATTATGTCTCTAAATCACTACTCATTATGTAATCAAACATCTCAATAAATCTAAATACAGTCCACATACTAAAAAAACCATCAGTTAGAATTTATATATATTTAATTTAAAATGTGTAGTCAAATATTTCACAATTATCTCACATATTGTTTTTCTGATGAAACCAATAACAATGTGGCAATTAGATTTTGCAATCACACAACGTCGCTATGTGTCATCTCCGTTTTGTTCGTGTAGATTAATCTTTACTGTATTGTTTCACTTATGCAGGGTATTGACTGTGCAATGTCTCTACCTGACTACCCGAGTCTACAACTCAAGATAGACTCATTTGCTCTTTAGACATTAAAGAACCATGCGATTCGAACAAAATGTTCCGGATTGCTTGTTGCATTTCAAATGGGTCGTGTGGTCCGTGTCCAAAGCTCTGGTTGTTTTCCGTATTTCGCATGGGATGAGTCCTCCTACTTTTTCTTCATCACCTATTCTATTTGGCTACACAAACTTCTGACGAGGCCATCGATGATTTGTACACTCATAGTGAAGAGTCTTACAAAGCTAGCACTTTGACATGCAGATTTTGTGAGACAATGTCATTTGAACATTCACAATGCGCCATAAAAATCACAACTGTTTTATTTAGCTCATGGCGTCTCCATATAGGATTTTAGAGATGTCATGTCTATTATAGCATCCACAATGCACCCTGACAAATCAATCACAATTCTATTTTTTAGCTGTCATGTCTGTATTTCTCATTTCAGTCCCAATAGTTGTAGTGTAGCTAACCCCAATTTGAGCTCCAATTTTCTAGTATTTAAATAATTAAATTTTAATTGAAAAATACATTAATTGCAATAAAGAAATAAATACCAACAACAAAATAAAATGTAATAGTTTAAAAGATGAAAAATATAAAATAAATAAAATAATAAAAATGAAAAAAAATTCAAAAAATCGTGCAGCCGGGCGGCAGGTGATTGCGCTGGGTTGAAGGTGCACAGCCGGGCGGCTGATGGGTTTAGGAGGACTGGAAAGAAGCCCTTTCGGGCGGCCACCCCAGATCGGTCTGCATCATAAATGCTCTTAAAGTGTCCACAATACTTTGGCCAAGTCCAAGGCCAAGCCACAAATCACATTATTTTATCAATTATAGGTATATTTTAATTCAATTATAAAAAAAATTATAGGACTATAATAATTAGAAAAAAAATGCATAATTTAATTAAAAAAATTTGAAACCAAATCTTCGTTGTATTATAAATAGGGAAAAATCATACAGCGAAAATTAGGGTGTAAAATGTGTGTCAGGTGAAAATGTGTAAAATGTAGTATTTATAGGAAAAAAACCGAAAAAATAAAAAAAAATAAGTTTTTCCGGCACCATGCAATAGGGCGCCGCGGGCAGAGCCCCGGCCCTACTCCATGCGCCATGTCCCCGCCGAGGAGTCGGTCCACGCCCTTCCACATACCCCCCCTCCCACGTCGTGGCCCTCCGTTTCCACCCCCGTGGGGAACTGCGGCTCCCTATCATGGACACTCTTAAATCCCTAAAAGAAAAAATACTAGGGTCATGTTTTAGTCAGACTAATAAAATTGTCACTATAAATTGTGTCAATTATGATTTTATAAACTACTTGAAGTACTATGTTTGATCCTAAATTAATTATTTTAGCGAAAGAATTGTCCTATGACTAGAGGTGGCCAAACCAAACCGGACCGCCGGTTAACCGCCGATTTCCAACCGGCGGTTCGGAACCGGAACCGGACGACGGTTCCGGTTCGAAATCTGGTTACATAGTTTTTACGGTTCGGTTACGGTTCAAGAAATATGCAACCGGAACCGACGGTTAACCGCCGGTTCAGAACCGCCGGTTAACCGGAAAATGTAGCCGTTCGCCGATAGGTTCGTAGGGTTGCAGGGCGTAGGTCTGAAAAAGGACGGTTAACCGCCGGTTTGTGTTGGAAAACCGGCGGTTTGTGTCAGAAAACCGGCAGTTCCTGACACAAAACCGCCGGTTCCCGACGGTTCAGGCGCAGGGTTTAGGGTTGCAGCGTAGGGTCTGAAAAGGTGTTGGAAACCGCCGGTTTTCAGTCAGAAACCGGCGGTTTTCTGACACAAACCGGCGGTTCGGTCAGAAAACCGGCGGTTTCTGGCCGAAAACCGGCGGTTTCCGACCGTTTCAAATTTTGAATTTCATTTTTTTTTTTTTTAATATCAGATTTTTTCCCATTTTTATCTATAAATACCCCCTTCTTCATCACTTCTACTCACCCCTTTCTTGTGTTAACAAGGATTTCTCTCTCAATCTCCAATTCTCTATTCTCTACCTCATTCTCTCAATTTGCTCTCTACTTGTTTACTTAAGTTGTTCATCAATTTTCATAATTTGCACTTCATATTAGTTACAACTTACAACTTGTTCAACTACATTACTATAAAAAAAATATGTCTTCTTCTCGTGGTGGTGGTGACCGTGATCGACGGGGCAAAGGAATTGCAGAAGATCAATCTACCCGTCCGAAAAAATCACGACGACCTACTCGTCGAGAAATTTTGGAAGAGGTTTCCCATGCTGAGGCTGTTCGCTTACAAGTAAGTTATAAAATATTTTGCATATTATTTTTTTTATACATAAAGTCATAACTTAATAAGTTTGAGTTCATGATTTTTCTATGTTCATCATCTTCTAAATTCTAATTCGTACATACTACATATACTACTATTTGTAGATGGAAGAAGATCGTCGTGCAGCTGCAGCCATTGCACTATCCCAATTGGGTGGTCATGGCGCGGTTGGCGCCGAATCCGATGCTGATAATTACATCTCGGTCGATGATTACGATATTGATGACGTTAGTGTTAATCTGAACGATGATAATGAGGACAGTGACGGTGACCACGAAAATGAGGAAATGCCCCCCCCCCTTCACAAGACGGCCGCGGAGAAAAAACTAAATATAAATCTGATATATTTGTGAAACATTTCAAAAAGGTCCCAATAGTTTCTTCCGCTAATGAAGTGCCGGTATTTTTTATGGCATATTGTAACTACTGCACCAAAAAATACAAATTCAAGAAGTCCGGGGGATATGGCTCTCTCATCCGTCACATGCAGACGATTCATCCCGAACTATATGGGCATACCGCTAGCCAAACCCAACTCAACTTCCAAAGTGCGAGTGCCCATGGCTCCGCCTCCGGTTCGTCTCAAACAGGTACGCCGTCCTCCGCTCTTTTAAGATATGATCATAAGCATACTACTGACGTTATGGCTAAATTTGCTGCCATGCATCATCTTCCTTTTGGTATTTATGATAATCAAGATTATGAAGATTCGATGAAAGAGTGTTATAATTTGAACTCAAAAAGACTACCTAGAACTAGTATTCAACGATCTACCAAAAATCAATATAATGAAATGAAAAAAGATTTATCACGATATTTGAGTAACTTGGGACACAAAGTGAATATTTGCTCTGATGTATGGACTGACGCTTTCCAAAAGCATGCATACATGGGAATTACGGTTCACTTTATGGACAATAGTTGGTCTTTGAACAAACGTTTAATTGCTTTTAGAGATTTTTCTACACCACACACTGCAAATGCAATTGCTTTTTTAATTATTCAAGTTTTGAATGAATATCAATTATGCAATAAGGTGTTTTCTATTGCTTTTGATAATGCAACTGCTAATACTGCAAGTATTAGCGACTTGATTGATGCGTGCTCTCCGATTATCGATGGTAAGTATTTTCATCAAAGATGTGTATGTCATATTTTGAACTTATGTGTACAAGATGCGCTTTCTTTATGGCAAAAGCATGTTGATCATATTAGAAATGCAGTTAGAGCGATCCATTTCAAGCTTGGCAAGGCTTGAAAAAAATATTGCCGTAACAGGAACATCAGGTATACAACTTTTATAATGGATGTGTCTACTAGATGGAACTCTACATATGATTGCCTTAATTCTACTTTGGAGCATAGAGATGCTTTGTGCGATTTTTTTAGAACTAATCCCTATGGTGATATAGTTTTTACGCCTAATTGTTGGGACCAAAGCATGAGTTTATGTCAATTGTTCAAAGCTTTCAAATGTGCGACCGTTGAATTATCGGGTGTTTACTATTGCACATCTGTTCGTGTGTTAGAGCATTGCATGTATATAGCACTTGGTTTTAAAACATGCATGAAAAATGCTAGATCTCGTGAGTTAATGTGTGTTTTATTTTATATGATTGAAAAATGGTTGAAGTATTTTAGTGAAATTCCAACTGTGTTTTTAATTGCTAAGTGCTTGGATCCGAAATGGAAATTAGCTGGCACAACTAAGATCTTAGATTTCTATTATCAAAATTTGCGTTCTATTGATCTTAGTCCACTTCAAAATTTGTCTTTTGATGATGATGAAACCTCGAGAGTTGTTGAACTAACCATTCCTGATAGATCACTTGTTCAAGCTCAATTTGAAAGTAGTTTGCGTACTCTCTTTGCCGAATATGAAGAAAAGTATAACCGTACCCACCAAATTCGTCCACGTACACAACATGCTCCTCAACCGCAGCAATACGGCGGTTTTGGTTTTGCTTATGATGCCCCCGATGCTCAATCACAATTATCCGACTTATACGGCTACGGCACAGGCTCAAGTTCAAGGTCCACCTCAATGGGATCGGTAAGCGAGTTAGATTTTTATTTGGAAGCACGCCACCATACTTTTAGTGATGCAGGTCCTACACCCGCCCAAATCGACGTCCTAGAGTGGTGGAGAACACACGAGAAAGATTATCCCATACTTGGGTCAATGGCTAAGGAGATCTTTGCAATCCCGGCTTCCACCGTAGCCGTCGAGTCCGCTTTCAGTGTTGGAGCATGTGTCTTGGACGTGAGAAGAAGCAAACTCTCCGCGAGAAATATGGAAGCTGTGATGTTACTTGATGATTGGGGAAAAGCTGCAAAGAGAGCGCAAGAACCGGATTGGGATGCTCGTGAAGAGAGTGAGGAAACCTTCACCGACACCGAGGATGAAGGTGGAGAATGAAGGTCAACCGTCGTCAACCGACAACCGCCAACCAACAAGGTAAGCAAGGTAAGAGAACTACGTGGACTTTGATTCCTCAATGCAATTGAGCATTAAGGATACGTAGGCACCTCAACTTAAATTTAAAATTTAAGTTGAGCTCAAGTCCTTTTTCCTTTTATTTCTTTTTTTTTTTCTAATTGTTTCAAGTTTCAACTTTACTTTTAATATGTTTTTTGTAAATTGTAATTTTGTATTTAAATTTTAAATTCAAGTGTATAGTTGTAGTATTGTTGTATTTTGTAACTTGTAATTGTAATATTGTATTGTAGAAATTTACATTCAAAGTTTCAAATCAATAAAATTGCAATTCTTTATCGTTATCAATTCTCTTTGGATTTTACTATAGAATTGCAATAAAAGTTATAACTCTAAGATTTAAATAACTCTAAAAAAAAAAAAAAAAATTAAACCGGAACCGAACCGGAACCGCCGGAACCGGTGAAAAACCGGCAGTTAGTAACCGGAAACGGAACCGGCGGTAATCGGCGGTTAAACCGGAACTGGATAACCGATATCCGGACCGATTACGGTTCACGATATCGATGAACCGGAACCGGCGGTTTTCGAACCGTGGCCACCTTATTTCTTATTTATAGAAGGCATATTTGACTACTCCATGAGTTAATAATTCCTCTAGGCCGTATTTCTTACTCCTATTTATGTAAGGCCAAATGCTTTGACAGATGTAGATGACGGTGATTACTATGCAACCACGGAGCGACATCAACGAGGCCTCGACTAGCCCAGATTATTTATCGGTCATACTCATACCTAATCGCAATCTAATCTATAGCCCAAACAAGGCCCAAGAATGTGTCGCATAGAATAATTAGGTTTTTGTTGTCTTGTTCTGTTGTCAGATTTAATTGCATAAACAAGTCTGCTTTCCACGTGCTCTGCGGAGTCTCTCCCCTTCACTCTCCATCCCCACTCACTCAATGCCATTCCCCAAATCTCTCTCTATACACCTCACCTCCTTTGACCCCTCTCTCTAGTCTCTATCTCCCCATCCATTTCTGTAATTTCCAACACCTCTCTCTAATGTCCAAACTCACATACCATCATCCCAGATAGCAACATTTAATCTTTCTTCTCTTGCCACCAAACTTTCAAGAATCCTATGCTACATCCCATACAAAAATCAAATCAAGATTCAATTTTTTTCCCATCCGAGCCACAAAAATTGATTTATCTCGAGCTCCAACAATGGTGATGGAGGTGGTGCATGAAGATTTGGGGGAAGGCAGCATGCAATGCACCAGCCACCCTTACAAAAACAGCACCCCGGGCGGGATCTGCGCTTTTTGCCTTCAAGAAAAGCTCGGGAAGCTCGTCTCCTCTTCATTACCGGTCACCATTTTGCCTTCCTCATCCTCTTCATCCTCCTCCAGATCTGATTTCGGCGGTGGAAACGCCGCCGCCCTCCAGCCTCGCCACCTCGCCCCATCCTCCTCCAACGCCTCCGAGAATGCGAGCAGCGAATGCAATTACTACTCGAGGAGGTCGAGACTGCCCTTTGTTTTGACGCAGAAGAAGAAGACGAAGAAGATGAAAGATGGAGTGGCGGTGGGGGGCTCGGATTCCGGCAGCATTGTTTTCAAGAGAAGCAAATCTACTGCAACTCCGAGAAGAGGTATGCATTTCTTGGATGGAGGTTTCTCTGATGATTATAGCCCTCATAGAAGGGGTTTTTGGTCATTTCTTTACATGTCAAAGCATTCTAGTGGTAAAAAGAGTGGGAAAAGCTTGAAAGATTCGAACTTTACACCAGCCACAGCTAGTAGCACTGTTGGATCATCTTCTGTCAATGGCAGCGGTGGTGGTAGTAATGGGGTTAGGCCAAGGGATAAGAAAAGGGAGGATTTTGTGGTGGTGGATGAGAATGGGAGTCCTGATCAAGCTGCATTTGATAGGAAAGTGTCAAGATCCAGATCTGTTGGCTGTGGGAACAGGAGTTTCTCAGGTGATTTCTTTGAGAGGATTTCGACCGGCTTTGGCGATTGTACCCTCCGCCGTGTTGAGTCGCAGAGGGAAGGGAAGCCCAAGGTTCAAGCTGCACATAGGAACAGTGGGATCAATGGCCAAGATTGCATCAAGGAGAGGGTTAGGTGTGGAGGGATCTTTGGTGGATTCATGATCACCTCATCCTCCTCATCGTCTTCGTCTTCCTCGCATTGGATTTCGTCCTCTGCAGAGGATAACGGTGGGAATTCGAAGGCGAGGCAGGTCTCCCATGGGAGGAGCAAGAGCTGGGGCTGGGCTCTTGCAAGTCCAATGAGGGCTTTTAGTAAGCCTTCTTCTGTCAAGAGGGATAATGGTAATAAGAATGTGACTCCTAATTTGGCTGCAATTCCTTCTTTACTGGCTGTGAGTGGCTGAGCAGGGAAAGAAGAGATAGGGAGATGAAGAGGGAGACAAGGGAAAAGAGTTGAATTTACTGAGTTAAATTGGTTGATATGTTAGTACTACTATACATTTTTACATTTCAAGATTGGTGTTTCTTCATGTGGTTGCTGCTACTCTGTTAATCATGTTGCTGCAGTTTGTTTTTTGCCAGTTGTGATATGTTAATCTTAGTTTATTTCTTTTTGTAGTTTTCAGTCGTGGGAGTATTGGTTCTTCTTTGTATATCTAATAAGATATTGGTATGATGAGATTTGATGTAAGGCTGGGAAATACTAAATAAAAGGTGGAGAATTTTCTTGATCCTTTTTAGACTTGTTTTTCAAAACTTCCTTGTTTCTCCCTTTTGTTTCTGAGTCCAAATATGGGATACAATTGAAATATCATTTTGCTGTTAGGATGGCAAGAATTGGTTTTATATGATAATGATGATCATGAAAAGGCATTTGATATAGTAGAAGAAGATTGTTTGACATGATTGGTGACTTTTAGTTTATGCATGGGATGGGATGCTAATCAACTTTACATGCAAAAAGAATGGATTTGGGGTTTAGATGTAGTTGTGTTTGTGCTTGTCTCCATCAAGGAGGCTTTCTAGTTAATGTGTTGCCACTTAAGATGTCACAAAAATTAAAAACTGAAAAAGGGTTGGATCACATGTCTCAAGCTGAGCATGTGCAAGGTCCCATCTTCTTAGTCTAATCATTGATCAAAACCAAAAGAAAAGAATCATATAGTTTGGTTTAGTCAAAGTGTTGCACATGTTTTGGTGTACATAAAGACACATTTGAAAGGTCTTAATCTACACTTATGCCCATCTAATCTACACAATGCAGCTGGTGTTATATAATTTAGGAAAGCAGCTATTCAAGGCCGCAAAAGTTTGGTATTCCATTCAATAATGTTCACACACACACACACACACACACAAGAGAGAGACAGAGAGACAAAAAGACTCTTTTGACCCTTGAGATCAATGTACTATTATGGATTTGTTTAGTATCACAATTTTGAATTAGAAGACTTGAAAACATTTATGCATAAGGTTAAACTATCCAACTGTGAAATTACCTTACCAAGAAAATACTATGAATTGAGTAAATAATGCTGAGCCTTGAAAATGAGTTACAATGCACTTGTGAAAGATACAGATGCATAACATCTCTATGATTTTACAAGACTCATGACATGAGTAGGACCTCCTTTGTCAGTTGCCTTCAATTCTCATACAGCCAGACCACAATCTTATTTTTAATACTTAATAGTGGAGTAGCATTTTTATTATCTCGAATGGGGATGGGGTAACATTATTTTTACTTGTAACTAAAAGTTGAGTCCTTAACATTTTCATTGCATAGAAAGTAGCTCTATATATCCAACAATGAAGTGAGAATCTTGCTTGAGACTATTCATTGTAAAATGATCATCCAAATCCATATTTAATGATTTATACACCAATACATCTTTTGATAATGTGTGTGAGAGAAAATGGAGATGTAGATTTATGAGGTTTGATAATATATGCAAAATGACCGTTATGTGCAAAAATCCATGTAGAGGATTATTAACAACGGATCGAAATTTGGATGGACACTATTTTGTAACCCACAAAACAGAGATACTACTAAGTGCCCATTTCATAATAGATGTCCATGCCATTGCAACTTGCCAGCCCCTCAATTCACTAATTTAGGGATATTTACCTACTCGGTGAAATGTGGTAAAGGGGTTCAATTTGTTTGACATTCATTTCATTGTATGGTCGAATATTTCAAGTGTGACAAAATTTACTTCTACAATGGAATCTATAAACATTCACGGCAGAGGGCGAAATAACACATGGATCAAAATATTGGTAGTAATATATCAAACAAAAAAACAAATGTTTAGTAATTTTTTTTAGAAATAAGGTACTAATTTTATAAATTTATGATGCATGTTTGTTCGGATACAATAGACAAAATATTTTTTGGAATAAAGTTTACTCCTACAAAGTTTGGACTTATAGACTATAAGTGAACAACACGACTATAAGCTCTGAGAATGAATTGAAAATCGATACATCAACTCTTCTCGCAACAGCCAAGATGTCATCTTTCACAACCTCACTGTAGGGATCAAGGTCTATGTCACCATGTAATTTCCTAACCAATTTTTGGTTATCACATTGCATGTATACCATAGAGATATTCTGCAAAAGGACCATATTCATACCATACCGAATTGTGATACCTTCCATCAATGTTGTCGACCTAGCCACTCTAAGTTCAGTCTTAAAAGCGAAGACAACCAACCTCTTTTCCATCTCTAAAGATCACACCCAATCCAACTCGACCCTCCTAGAGAATATTTATATCACTATTCATCATAAGAGTGCACGATGGAATAGGTTCCCATTTCTGCAAACAACAACGTCCAATCTTATCTACAACATCCCTTTCAAAATTGTCAGATATTTTCATCCAATTTTTATGCGTCAATGAAAGGATTTCTTTTTAGTTAAAAACTTTTTGCTATAAGTAAAATTCATTTCTCATCTTTAATATTTTCTATGCGGTACAAGTAAAAAAATCCAAAGGCTTCATAGGGTAATTTTTTCAAAAGAGATCAAACCACTTGCTTAAAAGAAGAGCTATCAAGGAAACAGGAGTCCAAGCGAGGAAAGTCATACTTCCAATAATGTAACAATGTACGTCCACCTGGACTCACAACTCAAGCCACAAATCTCACAAATGGATCCCACATGTTGCTCCCTTCAATTTACATACTCCCTCCGTCCCCAAAGCATATGAACTTTGGGTTCGGTACGAGATTTAGTAAATAAGGGGAAAAGTAAAAGAGAGAGAGAGAGGGTAGTAGAAATAATGTTAGTGGAGAGTGATGTCCACATTATTATAATGGTATAAGTGTTAATGGTAATAATATAAGTTGTAAATAAAATGATGTGTAGGGATAGTATGTTATTTGAATTTTTCAACATTAGAAAGTTCATATTTTTTAGGGACAGATAAAAAAAGAAATAGTTCATATTTTTTGGGGACGGAGGGAGTAGTATATAATTTTACTTTGTTTTATGCTAGCTACTTAAGACATCGGCAACATAAATGTCACAACACTGTAAACTCACTCACTCAGTTGTCAACATTCAACTTTAATGGCCAATTCATAGGTAATAAACTACTTTGATATGTCGCAAGATCGTTACTTAATTAAAATTCTCCAAGCAAGACTAGTTGGTAATTGCAAGAAGCGTACGCGCACATGCGACAGCTCATAGTCCTACCCAAAAAAGTGAAAGAGATAAATGCATTTGGGATTAAATAATTTGTAATGAATATTATGCCTCAACAAAATTGTTTGGGATTAAATAAATTGTAACGAATATTACGTCTCAACAAGATGGTTTAGAGAGAAAGAGAGAGTAATACATATGGGATTCAAATCGTGTGTAAAGAATATTACTATCTGTCAACAAATGGTTTATATATATATTTATACATTAAATGCACTTTAAAGCTATACCAAGACTTATACAAGATTGTCAAATACATTCCAGCAGCAGTCGGTGATAAACTCTGAACTAAGAAGTAGGAGTAACTTTTATGACTTATTTTATGATACTAGAACAGTAGAACTCTTTCGATTTCCATAATTGTTCGTCACGCATATTTCTAAATTATATCTACCTATATTTGATCTTATAATCTATACATATTTTAACTTTGTCCACAATTTTGATTTATATATAGTACTTTTTACGTAGATCAATCGAAATCAACATGATTTAATTTCTTGCGTGACATTTCTTATAATTGTTAGGATAATCGAATGAAACATTATTTTGATATATATTAGTTTGATTTAATGTTACTTTTGTTTATGTATATAGATATAGTCTCCCCTTTTACTTTTGCGGTATATACCTGAAATGATTATCACATAATTAAGGGCAGTGCTAGTGGTCTCAACCCTATAATATAAACCAACCCACATTTCCACAATTAGAGGGAAATGATTACTTTCTGGCCACTAAACTCAGTTCTAAGGCCGTTAATGTCACAATCTCCGTCCAAAATACGCATGATTTAATAATGTAAACTGCTAAAAAATTAGTATGATAATTGAATTAGATAGACATAAATGCATGATACATGTGACATGTGATATAAATATCCAAGGTTCAATACATGATTAATAGTAATACAGTTGCGAATTGATAATGAGTATCTTAGTAATTTCTTCAAGTCATTTTTATCATGTCCACATTCCATTTATTGATATATGTAGTGGAACACAACATCATATATTGAGAGCACTAGTGCAAATTAGCATTGAATTGAAAACCGGTGGGAATCAAGTTGGCGACGTTCATGAGACCGGTCACAGTGTTTCCGATGAACTGCAGGTTCGAGACTAGGCCGCCGACAGATGGCAAGCTCGCGTTGCACGAGGCAAGAGGCGTGTTGACAGCGAGCCTGCAGCCGGAGAGGAGTGTCGAGAGAAGAAGGTTGACGGGGTCCATCAATATCGAAAATACACCCGAACCATCTGTTGTAGCAGTAGACACCACATTTCCACCACACTGCAGCTGCACCAAAGCATCTACACCACAAACCAAATAATAGTACTATAAATTTGGATAAATTCAGGATTAAGTTGGTGCATAAAATTATAATTTGGTCAAAGTTCAATAACTTACACATCATTAATTAAAGGAATAATTTTATACATTTGTTTGGAAGATTTTAATTATATTGGATTGAAGAGTTGAATATGAATTGAATAATCTTATACATTTAATAAGTTACATATCATTACTAAAAAATAATTTTGTCACCCCAAAGTAACATTTGTATGGGACGTTCATATCGGAATCAAGAATTGAATATGAGTTTAGATGCGAACGTACTAGGGAAAACGGGGGTGGCGGTGGCATTGACACCAACGTTTCCGTTGGAAGTGCAGAAGAGAACGCCTTGGATTCGGAGAAGGCCAAAATTAGGGCCAAGAAGGCCTCCAAGCCCAACAAGCTGAGCTTGAGCGAGTGGCAATGCGATGCACCCGATCAAGAGACCTAACCCAAGAAGAGATTTTAGTGCCATTTTTCGAGTTGGTGAAACTCAATTAGGAATGGTGCCATATTTATAGATGAAACACAAGAAGGGGTCTATTATGTTGATCATAAGCGTGCATGTATGCATGTACAAGTTGTATGGTTACGTATCAAGTTGGGATATTGGTTGATGCTCATGCACTTTTGTGGGCTTCACCTACGTCCTAAGTGGGGAAACCCTTCTTTGAAATTTTTGCCATATTTGAGAGCTACTTCTTGTATTTTTTGTGCTACTATTTTAGCTGTGGAAATGCTAGCCATGCAAACTGGGATAGGAAACAAATGGTTACCATTTTTTTTCCATTTTCTATTACTCCGCAGAGTTGAATTTCTATAATTAATACCGGCATTTTCTCATATTAGAATATGGTCAAAATTTATTTAACTAGTAGTACATTTCAGTCACCATAGTTGAATTCTGACATTTTCTTGAATCATCTTCATATCTAACGAGAGAGAAGAAATTAGGCAGACATGTCAAGTGTTGGAAAACAAGAAAAAAAGAAGACTCCCACCTCTTTTTTACTATTAATTGTTTTATGTAATATTATTGTGGCCCAATCGATAACTAATTTGGTCATGGCCCAATTTATTTAAGTTGGTGGCCCAACTCATTTAAAGCCCGCAACCCCTAGCATTCCCGATGGCCCAATTGATTTAAGTTGGTGACTCCTTAACTTTTGGTTGGGACTTTGAGGCTCTTATAATGCCAATTTATTCAAGTTAAAATTACGAATAGTAGACTTCTATAACTATAAAATGTTAAGATAATAGGAGTAGATGAGTGCAAGGCATAAAGCAATAAATCAATGCACCTTTCTTGCACAAAACCTCCTACAAACAAGCACAAAATGAGTGTCTACTCCCACAATTTCCATGACTTGTATTCCCCCATACTACGACACCACCCCAAAACAATAAAACCTCACAAATTACACATCCAAGAAAACAAACATTCAACAACTTAATTTTTAAAAAAATATGGCCGCATCTCTACTACATAGCCTATGTGATCTCACCACCTTCACCAACAACTTGCTTGGCTTGGCCCCAATCCTAATAGCATCCATCTTCTACCTCACTCACAAGAAGAAGACCACGGTACACCTCCTCGACTACGCATGCTACAAGCCCCCGCCCTTCTACCGCGCCCCCGCATCCATGTTCGTGGAGCACCTAGAACACGAGCACGAGCTCGACCAAGAAAGCGTTGACTTCCAGGTCAAGATCCTCGAGAAGTCCGGGTTCGGGGAGGAGACCAGCATCCCCCCGGCCCTGGCCCGCCTCCCCATCGACAAGTCCATCTCCTTCTCCATCGACGAGACAAAGACGGTCGTATTCAACGTGGTCGAAACCCTCCTCCACAAGTCGAACACAAACCCTAGGAACATCGACATCCTCATCACGAATTCGAGCATGTTCTGCCCCACACCCTCACTGAGTGCCCTAATTGTGAACAAATTCAAGATGAGGAGCAACATCATGAGCTTCAACCTCTCAGGAATGGGATGCAGTGCAGGGATTATATCCATAGGCCTAGCCAAAGACCTACTCAAAGTCCACAAAAACTCACTAGCCCTCATTGTAAGCAGTGAGGCTATGAACCTAAACTGGTACACCGGCAAGAACCGGTCCATGCTGCTCACCAACTGCCTCTTCCGCCTAGGCGGCGCCGCCATACTCATGTCAAGCAGAGACCAAGACAAGGAAAAGGCCAAATACTCATTACAACATCTGGAAAGAACTCACAAAGGGCGAGACGACAGATCATACTCTTGCATCATTCAAGAACTCGACCAAGACAACAAACTCGGCGTCTCCATCACAAAGAACACTGTGGCTGTAGCCGGGGAAGTCCTGAAGGCGAACATGGCCGTGTTGGGGCCTAGCGTTTTGCCTTTAAAGGAGCAAATAACCTATGCTCTCTCCCTTATCTTGAAAAAAACATACATACCTAAATTCAAAAATGCTTTTGAGCATTTTTGCATTCACCCTGGCGGCAGGGCTGTGATCTCTGCTATCAAGAAGAGCCTGAGCATGGAGGAAGAAGACGTGGAAGCTTCTAGAATGACGCTGCATAGATTCGGGAACACTTCCTCTTCGTCGATATGGTATGAGCTAAGCTACATTGAGGCAAAGGGGAGGATGAGGAAAGGTGATAGAGTGTGGCAGCTTGCAGTTGGGAGTGGATTTAAGTGCAACAGCGCGGTGTGGAAGTGTCTGTGCAACGTCGAAGGCCACGACGAGACCAATGTGTGGAGTGATGGGATTCATTCATATCCGGTGGAGATACCAGAGACCATCAACATACTTTAATTTGATGCTCATTTTATGATGTGTTGCCTTAGTTAGTAATTGAACATTTAAAATAACTGCACTATTAACAAAATATGATTGAGATATATTAGAGTTTTTTCCATGTCTTCCTAAAACACACACACATTTGTATTATTCTTGAGCAAGCAAGCTAATAGATAACATGAGTTTGGCTTACATAGATTCATGCATTAGAGATGCATACAATTTTTAAGCACTAGAGGTGCCTACAGTCTCCTTCTCATCGCCAAAGATGCGTTGTCTGAAGTCATTGACCATGCGAGGAAGGCCCTCTCTCAGTGAGACAGTCGGCTCCCACCCGAGAAGCTCCTTTGCCCTTGAGATGTCTGGTTTCCTCTTGTGTGGATCATCCTCTGTGTTTGGTCTGAACTCAATCTTTGCATTTGGATCTATTGTGTCTTGCACTACCTATATATGTGCAAAATTAGAACATATATATATTCCAACTGCCTTAATCAGAATCCTTCCAAATTAGAACATGTCTTTGTTCTACCTTAGCTAGTTCAAGCATGGTGAATTCACCGGGATTCCCGAGATTGAAGGGGCCCACGTGCTCGCCTTCCATTAGCCTCATCAAGCCCTCCACCTGTCCATATCATGCGCAGGTTGCAACAAGAGCTCATGTTCTTACCAACTAGTTCAAAACATATGACAGAATCAAAAGATTGTTTTTGTTTTTACCAAATCAGAAACATATTGGAAGCTCCTAGTTTGCTTTCCATCTCCATAAACAGTCAAAGGCTCCTTTCTCAAAGCCTGCAAAAAGAAAATTCATCAGAATGTAACAAACTGTACTACTATCTCTGATGCTAGAAAACGAGCATTCGTGTGATTGATCTGTTTATGCCTTTGCAGGCAAAGAACAGCAGTAACGAGATTGTTTTATGTCTGAATTCCAATTATTGTGCCTCAGGGAAGATTTTAAAGTAAAAAAATGTGGAAAATAGTGTTTGGACTTACCTGAGCTACAAAGTTGCTAACGACGCGACCATCATCAGTGCACATACGCGGTCCATAAGTGTTGAAAATTCGAGCAATTCTAACCTGAAAAACAATGACATATATATACAATGTGTGACTTGCTGCATAAACTGCAAATAGTGAAGTACTAATATTTTGATGAAATCGTATAACCTCAAGATTAAGTCCCCTGTGATAATCCATGGTCAAGGTCTCAGCCGTTCGCTTTCCCTCATCATAACAACTCCTAACACCTAATTATCAAAAATCCAAACTTATTCAAACAAGATTTTTGTATCCTAAGTTTCTAAGATAGAGGATGAGATGAAACAAACTTACCAATGGGATTGACATTGCCCCAATAGGTCTCGGTCTGTGGATGCTCCAATGGATCACCATACACTTCACTTGTGCTCGTCAGCAGAAAACGTGCTCCAACCCTCTTAGCCAGTCCGAGCATGTTTAACGTTCCCATCACATTCGTCTTGTAAAGAAAGTAAAGTTAAGGATTCTTCAATTCTATAACAAACTTTGTAGTGCTCATGGAGTTCCATCATCTCCTTTTTTCTCATGAGCAAGAAACAGAATGGGAAAATCTTCCTTTTGTTTAGACACCTATTTCAATTTTCTTGAACAATCCAAAGTGCATTTTAGATTCTCCTCAAAAATCAAGAAATGTGAGCAAGAAACCAGGGGAACAAATTTGGCCAATGTAGCTTGCAAAAGTACCATCATCTCCATTTTTGCATAAGCAAGAGACAAATTTGACAGTTTTACTTTGTTTAAGATAACCTTATATGGATAATGCCCAAAAATATTCTTGCAAAATCAAAAGTGGATTTAGACTCCCCTCAAAATTACAAAATGTAATCCAAACAAGAAAAACAGAACAAAAACATATGTAAACAAAGATTGCAAGGATATGATTGTCTTGACAGGGTTGTACTTGTAATGTACAGGAGAGGCAGGGCAGGCCAAGTGGTATATCTGATCCACCTCGAGCAAGATAGGCTCGACCACATCATGTCGGATGAGCTCCATCCTATGACCTGAGAAATGCTGCACAAGGTTCTCCTTCCGCCCCGTGAAGAAGTTATCAACGACGATCACACTATCACCACGGGCAATCAAACGGTCCACCAAATGGCTCCCTACGAAACCAGCTCCACCAGTCACCAATACCCTCAAACGTTTGCTTTTCAATCCCAAAGGAACTCTTCCACCTGCATTTATGCACTTGTCCATTCTCAAAACAGAACACCAAGAAATAAGAGAGCTTAAACCACCCCTCTTAAAATGTGAGAATTTCTTAAAGAGTTTATGAGAAACAATGCAATCCCTCATGCTTTAGGCCATGGTGTAGCAAAATTAAAGAAAGTAAAAATATAAATAAATGGATCTTGAATTAGTATGCCCTAAAACAGAACAAGAAACATTAAAAAAAATCACAATGAAAATTACCTGCTCGAAAATGACTAATTTGATCGTTGTGTAAATACGAAAATTGGGTCTGAATCCCGGTAGATTGATCGGAGAGAGGGATCGGCCCCTTCTGAGGCCGGGAAGATGAAGGCATAACGCCGAAAACCAGACACGGGATCGCGATTCCTATCAACAAACAAACAAATCTTTGTTCTTGAAGAATATATCGAAAAGGGGAAGATGCAGAAATGTTTCTCTGATGTTTGGTGTTGCTCCTTCTCAGCAACTGCTCATCACTTCCCATTTTTCTTCTCCTTTTCCTTTGTTCTCCTGTCCCTTTTCTCTTCCTCTCTTTGTTTATGTCTGAAAATGATGGCTGTAATAAAAGAGGAATACACAGATTTCGGATTGCGAAATAAATGAAGATCTCCAAATTGAGAAACAAGAGAAATTCAGGTGGAGAAAATCAGATAGTAGCGATGAATTAATGCATTTGCATGAAATGAAATAGATTCATTTTTTTGGTTTGGTTTTTTGCGTGAGATTGTTTGCATGGGAGTGTGTGTTGTGTGTGAAAAACTCAAAGTGAATAGGGAGTGGGGAGATGAGATCTAAAGCTTTTGCATGAAATTTCGGCGTAAGATCGCTGTCTGTGCGTGACTCTTGCTATTTTCTGTTTGCTTCTTATTTTTCTAACACTTTCCTTTTCTTAAAAATAAAATCTAGTACTATTGATTTTCACATAATTTCTCTTTTCTCCTTTTTCTTTTATGGGAAATGTCAGTAGATGTAAGAAAATACTACTACTTCTTTTGGTTCGATTATAATTTACTCCACTATATTAAACTCAGTTTATAAAATAAATAATGAATAGTACTATTATATATGATGAATAAATCGTCTCAAAAGAGGAAAATATATGACTGAGTAAATTGGTGATTGATTATAGAGCAAACATGCACATATCTTTGATGGGAAAGGTAAAAAATCAAGAAGTTATGTATATTTATTAGGAGTATATAGCAAATCTGATTTCTTGCCAATTTTGTTGAGAAGTTGGTAAATATGATAAATTCCTAAATATTTTGATTACAAGCCACTTCACCAATAAAATCACTTGATTATTTTGGGGGAGTGGGGCAATTTTCTTATGGCATGGGGAGAGAGTACTATTTAGCAGTCTTGAATTAATACTATACAAATTGTACATTATTAGATCATCAAAATTCACAAACATTACACATGCAGCTACATTTTCCATGGCAACCTAACTTGTAGGTCTCGTAAAGTTGATCCTAGTACATATGATTTGTCTCAATAAAATTAAAATTGAATATTTCTTGATTGTGCTGTACAATTTGGTTCATAATTCTCTTTTTAATTGTTTGGTTAAAATGTTTTATTGCCTGGATCAATAATATTTTATGATTTTTTTGATGCTATAAAAAATCTTGGCCTGCGTTTGCAATTCTCGGCCCATGTCCACAGTTCGAAGGCTTGCGTCTACAATGCTCATTTTCACTTTTAAACCCAATTTATTAATATCATCTCAAATTCTCAATGGAGTAAAATCTATACTCCGAACATATTGCTACGTGGTGTATACATCCAATTATAATTGTAGGAAAAAGAGAAAAATACTACGAGAGTATATTTGCAATTGTAATTGGTTGAACACACCACATGACAATATGTATTGAGAACTAAAATTTTATTCATCAAAATTCATTGCCTCGTAGCATGTCCAGCCAATCATAATTGTAGAAAGAGGAAAATAAGAAGGGAGAATATTTTTACAACTATAATTGGATGGGACAGCACATGACAATATGTTTGGAGACTAAAATTTTATTAATCACTCTAATCCACAATTATCTCTTCCAGCATAAATTCTTTAACCATATAAAGAAGATCTGATACAAAAAAGCATGTAGAAAAACACACCGAACAAAGAATAAGAATGGTATGCATTTTTCCCCTAACTGTTGAAATTGCAAAGAATATGAGCAGAAGCTTAACACTACAACAACACATCCACAACCAAATTAGAGTAAGGGAAAAAAAACCTCGTTGCTTCATCTCAGTATTCAAATCCCCTACTGAAGCATAAAAATCGAATAAAGTTTGCTAATCTTTATAGATTGCGGCCGCACCATGTATGACTATCCAATATGGCATCTGAGTTTTATTACGGATATTAAGAAGTGGAGTATGGTAAGTGCAAACGGTTTCTTACTCATCCAAAAGTCAAGATTCAATTCTTGTGCTGATTCTCTTTCAGGTCTAGGAACTTTGCCACTCGTTCTGTTTTCGCTCCTGACTTGTGGTCGTAGTACTCGACAATAGCAGCCCCAGATAACGCAGCAAGAGTAAGTGCTTGAGCGTGCAACCTGATTGCAAGTGTTAGTGTTTTTTTATAACAAATCAACCTCAACTGTTAAGATACTAGACTGTGTTAACACGCTGCTGGGGAAAAAACTCATCAGCTTCACGATCACAGAAACACACGACTCGGCATTACAAGACTTTAAGATGTTATGCTACTGCAAACAGACAAGATTGACAGTAAAATACCCTTTTTGATCTCACCTCTAAATTTGACAAGGGAAATCAAGAACCCTAAATTGACTTCAGTTAGCCCATTGCACAAGAAATCGGATATAACCACACTCAAGATCCAGCTTTGGAAGAAACATGATATCACCATGCTCAGGTACAGGGGTATGTTTCTTGCGACATAAACAGAAAGGGATACAACAAAATATATTCCTAAATTGCAATATTTGTATCTACAAGCTAAATTAATGATCAAACCTCAAATTATCATGCAACTGTTCAATCCTCAATCCACTTTAGAAGCCAAAATCATGTAACCTGTTAGCAAGGCAAGAACCAATGCTAACAATTGAGAAGCAAATTACACGAATGCATCTAACATTTTTCCAAATCACAACGAGCACATAAGAAAACACATCAAGCAAAATTTTCATCATTCATGCACTCTGCCAACAACATACAAAAACCATAAAATTAAGTTTTCAGTCCTCAATCCAGTTTTAGAAACCAAGATCACGTGCATTATCATCAAGGCAATAACCTCAGCAATTAATACCCCACGAATCACAACAAGCACATTAGAAAACGCATCAAAAACATTTCTTTTCATAGATATGCCAACATTCAAAACCATTACTTCACAACTCATTATATATCTCCCAGAAACGACCTAATTGCAATTGTAATCATCACAATCCCACGAAACAGCATATGCACAAATTATAACAACATCATACACATCAATTGAACAGCAAAACTCACAAAAAAGGGGGAAAATCTCGTTTTAACCACAAAATCCAAATGTGAATTCGGTAAAGAAGAAAAAAAAAAGTAGAAGCGTACCTAGCGTGAATGATCTTGACGCTTGTTTTCATATTAGGTTGAGACCAATTGTATGCCATTGAGCCCAGAATCCCACTCGCCCACAAAGTCCCTAAAAACATAGTATTCTAATCAAATTAAAAAGATAAAAATACCAATAAAAAGCCAATCTTGGAGAAAAAATAGGTGAAAAACAAAATTGAATTCATCGTTACCAACAGCACGAAGCTTGTGCTCCACAACCCATTCCCTCAAAGCTTGAATTTTGCCCTTTTCTTCTCCCATCTTTTTTATTTTCGCTTCTCGTTTTTTCTTCAAAGTTTCTAATATTCAAAAGGGTTTTTTACCAGAAGAGAATTCTAATGTGGAGAGCGCAGCTGCAAAACAGGAATTCCATCAGTACACGTTGTTGTAGCGTGTTTGGTTTCATATTAACCGACTTTTGGAAATTCAGAAAAATTAATTTTCAAGAAAATTAAATACGGTATACCAAAAAGAAAATCAAGGAATCTTATTACGACAAAAAGATCTAATTTCCTATTGAAACGTGAATTTTTAAAGCTTAAGTATTTGTATTATACTGCCTCTGTCCCACATTAGGAGTCACATTTAATTTTTTGCACACTCAATTTACAAAAATGATATTATACCAAAATAATGGAACGTGATTCCTATTTTTATATATTAATTTTATGCAATAAAGTGTGAGTAGAAAAAGATTATTAAAATATAGAATTTATTATTATTTATGAAATATTTTACTCAGAATTCTTAAATTGGGACATCCAAAACTGATAATCGATCTAAAGTGGAAAAAAGAGAGTACTATAAATTGATTAAATTCTCTATTGCTAGTAGTCTAGTATACAGTATATATGCATTAATGGCTACTCAAGTTCTCCATAGTCATATTTCATTAAAAACAAAATTCTAACAGAAAATTTTGTATATAGCTATTCAAGTAGAAGGGGTGCGTTATGTTGCTAACTATTTAAATTGCTAACTCTGTTAACTCATCAATGCAGTATATTAAAAATGTCAATACGGTGATATTAAAATGTCAACACAAATTATCAACATATTATATTAAAGTTCAAAAAAATCATGCGTCGATATTTTAATGTCATCTGTTTACGTTTTTAATACATTACATTGATGAGTTAGCAAGTTAGCAACTAGCAATTGATTATATCCCTCAAATAGTATTAGTTAATGATGTATCATCGTCCAATTTCATTAAAAGCAAAATTCCAATAGAAAATTCTAAAACCTAATGAACTGACAGTAACTGAATATTTTGCGAACATCTTTTTGAAGGAAACATTGAAAATTTAAAGATTTATCTGTCGTGATCTGATTTTTTTAGGGAGGACTGAGGAGGGGGGTTGGTCAAAAAATACAATCGATTTAGAGCAAAATTTGGTATTTCATGTTCATTTACAACGTGATACAATGATTAAAATCATCCTCTACATTTTTTTGAATTCTTACTCGTCTCTCCTAATTCCAACAAAATTTTAACTGGCAGTAAAATTAATAAAATACAAGAAAAAGATGTGCAAAAGAAACATCTTTTGTTATCCAAGTGTACACACTGATGATTAAAATCATATTGCTCACTCGCGCAATAACATTAGTATTTAAAGAAAAACAATGAATACACACTTACTATTGACTTTTAGAGATATTCAATCAATTTACACCCTTATATGACAAACAATTTACAAGGACTTCATCTCTATATTTACACCAAAAATTGTATTTCTGCCCAAAATCCATAAGAATCACCAAAAAAAATAGTGCAATTGTCACTGCTCATCTTCCTCTAAAGAGGGATCCATCCCTGTCATTTTAGCATAAGTTTAGTACTAATGAAGAAATTATTAAAAAATTAAAATAGAAATAATTAACATGAGAAATATACCTTAATCACTCCTTTCTCAGTGCCACAAAGAATCATGTCATTGGCTGAAAGTAGGCTTGTAATCTTGCTTCCAGCTGATAGCCTTCCAACTTTTTGTTGTGTCCCTCTCAACCAAATCTGTGTTTTTTCAGCCAAATGTATCACTAAAACTTCAATCTTGAATGCAAATGTACAACAAGTGAAATATTTTAATGAGAATTCAAGAAGTCTATGTGGTTGCATACCTGCAAGCTGCTCATTGATGTGCTGCAGTTTAAGTAGATGAAATCCTCCACAACTTCCATTGCTAGAATGCTTGATCCTTTCTCCGGCACCACTGATGTTTGAGGCCGGCTGCTTCGTCTCCATTCCTACATTACCTATCTCATTAGTTCAATGCAGAGCAAATGAACTTTAATGCTAGTCTGAAAACACATTCTTCTTTACCTTCATCTTTGCGCCCTCAACGGAAGAGCTTGCACTATACAACCAGTCTTTATACAAAGAAAGTGACCTAATAGGCTTGTTCTGCATCCAGCCCTTTGATGGCCCTTTGATCTCTTGTTGCCGATTGTTGCTTATCATCACCTCCAAAATGCTTGAATCAACGCACCCTGCGTAGACCTTTCCCTGCGCCACTCTCATGCATTTTACGTTCTTGTTCTTGACCACGTCTCTTGCTTTTCTTGAACCATCAATCACCTGAAGAAGAAAAAACACATAAGTTTTGTTTCACATTTGTTGTCTTTTGTTATAACTTGTTATGTTTCCTAACTACAGATATATACCTTTAGTTTATGGTTTTGAGTAGTAACAAAAATCAGTTCCCCTAAAGAATCTATGCTTCTAATAGATTCCTTTGTAGGTATCACTTCAATACACTCAAGATTCCTCTGCTGCATTTGCCACATCTAAGCAAAAAAAAAACAACACAGACGCAGCGTCAACAAAAAATGTGTTTTTTCATAGCATCCGCCACAATCATGATTACTACCTTGATAGTTTTATCAGGTGAGCCACTCAAGAGGCAGCTCCCCGGATCATAGAGAGCCAAGCATGTTACAGCCTTTCTGTGCTCCTTCCTCTCAAGCACAAGCGTCACTGTCTGACCCTTCACCTCCCATGCCTGCCATTAGGTCATACGCGTTATGAATCAAACAAATTTAGCAGCACAATATACAAGAAAAAAGCAGATCAGTGTACCTTAATAGATCCATCAGCATATCCACTGCATAAATAGCCCTTGTAGTAAATGAGTGCAGTCACAGCTGCACTACATTTAGTCCCCGCCTCCAAGATCTGGCTATGAACACACGATATACGCTGCATATGTGGTTGTTTTAGCTTAACATCAGAAACCAAAACATGTGGAATAAATCATTAACACCAAAACAAGGCTACTCACCCACTTATTTGGCTGGAAATAGTCAGCCACTTTGAGCAATTCCTCAGCCATCCAAGTCACATTCGACAGACGTCTAAGTGATTCTCTGACACCTTCTGATAGACTCATTATTCTCTTCATCCCTGCAAGATAAAACTCAAGCAATATTACAACGATGAAATAACACACTTTTTAGCAACTTTTCTTTTACCTCTGCCTGAAGTGTAGTTGTAGATGCACAAGCAAGCCACAAGGCGTTCCTCAAGCTCAAAACCAGGGTGCACGAACTGCTCGATGCTATGCAGCAGGATCTCACAAGCAGCATGCCTCAGTTCATCATGACCTTTCATGAGCTCAAGTCCTAACCAAGCAGTAGCTACCAAACTTTCTCTTGCAACTCTTCTTATCTTGCTCTTTAGTCCCTTGTCCAATGCCTCAAATACACGTGTCCCTAGCTTCAGTATCCGCTGCGCGATCTTGCTGCACCATGAATCTACTCCACCATCCTGCAATCCCAAAAAGATCCAACATTTAAGCTGTTTTATATAAGGAGTCTTGACTTTCATAAGATTTAGAGACCAATTTATGAAATTACCTGCAAACTTTGATCAAGAAAGTCATAGGTTTTGATCAGATTCTTATGCTGTGATAAGTTCAGACCAGTTTTCCTCACCAGCCAAGCCATTGTGTAGGCCTCTCCAGTCCAAGAAAAAGTCCCACCAAGATTTGCTAGGATGAACGATGAAAGGGCCTGTGTTTGTGGGGATTCTTCGCGTTGCAGTGCTTCAAAAAGGGCCTCTGCCGCTTCTTCTCCATACGTGGATTTTGCAGATGTATCTTCCTACAAGAATGAGGGATAAATTCAGCTTATGACAAGAATGATTCCATGATTATGTTTTTTTTTCTTTTGTTAAGAAACTTGACTTACAAAAACTTCTAGCTGTAGTAGTACATTTGCTGCTAGAACTCTGTATTCAGGAGTAGAATTCTGGGCAAGTAAGAAAAGAGTACACAAATTGCTGCTGCTTCCTTGTTTCTTCATCTCCTCCAATAAGGATATGGCAGATGATCTAGTACAAATTCATGATCACAACTAAATAAAAGTGATAAGTTTTGTGTAAGTAGATTTATGATGAGATATGCACCTTGGCGTTTTCAGCAACTCGTTGAAGAACTCGAGAGCAGCAGAGGCAGCTCTTTCTTGGTTACTCGAAAGGAGGGCGGCGAATGGCGTTGTGTGGGATATTTGGGATATGTATCTCCTGCATTTCCCATCAAAGCACATACTCTTTGCTAGTATATGAGCCAAGGAGGCGACCTCATCGAGGCTGTCCCTCCTCGGGGCACGAACGAGGGCAGAGAGCACCCCAGGCGGGGTGATCGCTGCCAGATACGTGCTGTTCGTCTCAGGGTCGAACGAGGTCACCATTCTCTCTATGATCATCAATGAGGCAGCGGGAGGGGTGATCGGCCCCACCCTATGGCTCGTGGAGGCAGTGCAGACTACCTCCACGAGGCAGGGAAGGAGCTCGAGCGTTCTGACCTCCGCGGGCGGTGGGTTGATGAGGTAGATAAGGATGGCTGCCTCGTGCATACGCCGTTTGAGGGCAGCAGCAAGGTCGTGTAGGTGCAACCCTTTTCGTTTTATGTCGTCCACGGCGGATGTGTTGGAAGTGATAATGGTGGAGAGTATGGCTAGTGATGTCCTTACTACCATGTCTTCTTTTGAGGTGGAGATTGATATAATGAGCTGATCTAAGATCATGTCTTTTAAAAGGGAGTATTTGAGGCCTGTCTTTGTGTTTAGCGCTTGGTAGATGGTGTTTATTTCCACGGTGTAGTCTACCTCGGTTTTGCCGAGCTCTTCAGTGAAGCAGAGCTTGGAGATTATTCTCTCGACTACTCCATTTTGTTCGGTTTCCTCTAGCTGTTGCGTGGCTCGGGAGCTTAGGCTCTTTGCCCGTCTCCATACACCATGATGGGGAGCATACTGATATGTTGATTTGAGGCCGGAAGTGGAGAAACTCCGGTTAATGCATTCCATGTTTGTTCTATCAATGTTAAGAGATCCTCTCCTCTTCTTGCCAATGGATGTTCTTGCATTCCTACATTGCTTCTAATATGTCAGCTATATGCCAATTTTTAGTGCTAGTCAAGTGTTAAAACTTACCATGATAGTGTACCAATGTGATTCGGATATTCTTCTTCTTCATCTTCATCGCAACTCTAGTTGAAACAAAATTGTTTGATTTTAGTTGTAAATTGGTTGATTTGTTTTTTATCTATAAAACAAGAAAGTACCTACCTCAGAGAAAGTATCATCATCAAGTTTGTCAGAAATTGAGGATTTTGGTGTGTCTGGTTGGGATTCTGTAAGTATGTCTTTGAGACATTTGGTGTTCGGATTGCTCCTAGCTTGTGCTTCTATGCTCCGACGTCGTTCCAACGTTGGGGCACAACTAACGACGCGTAGTTCTTCTTGCACGTCGTTAGATATGCTTTCTTGGTTGGTAGTAGGTCGCTGCACGAGTATAGTACTATTACTTTTCAAAACTGTATCATATGAAAGCTGATTTTAAGATGAACTCATTATGATCACTTACATTAGGATCATTAGCTTTGACTCCAATTCTTTGCTTGCACGATTTTTGAACTCCGCTCCTAAAAATCTCATAATTAATTTCAGAAACATTTATCACACAGCGCACAACATTAAACAAAAAAATCTTATGGTCAGAAGTAATTTCGTATTTGAAAAATTCAATGTCAAAGTAATTGAATTAGGTGCGTCTACTGAAGGACAAATAATCGATTTTGAAAAAAAAATCTAGCCATTTACTTACCATTTAGCACCATTCATCTCATTTTTTTAGAATAAATTGGCATGCAAAATTTCTGGTGATCGAAATATGACATACCACCTGAAATTACACGTAGATTGAATAACCGATGTAAAAACTCTTGTAATTAACATACTATAATTTTTTGCAATTGACGTGTAATTTTGTATGTCACATCGATATCCCGAATGCTATAAATTTTTTGTACTACTAATATTTAAAAAACACACACATGTAAAATAAACGATAGGACAAAATTGACAACGAAGAGAAACTGACAAAGGTGTAGAAACGGCGTCGGTCCGGCTGGAATCCGCTGCGGACATGATCTGGTAGTACATCAACCAGGGCTTGTATCTTCCGGCGATCCATCTCATGGCATCATCGATCATCCCATCGTCAAACTCATCCAACGCCACAGAGCAGTCCATAGCTTCCCCAACCCCACGCCCCACAAGCAGCGGCACAAGCTCCCGCCATATTCCGGGGGCGAGTTCACGACACACGACCCTCGGACAAATGGAGACCGCCTGAAGGAAATGCGCCGCGCCGCGCCAGTGGTGGGCGCGCGCGAACTCGACGGCGGCGAGGTAGAGGAAGGAGGAGCAGAGGAGGTAGGCGTTGGGGATTCCTAAGGTGGCGCCGCTGCCGTCCAGGGAGGCCGGAATCTGCAGCATTTTCTCGGAGGCGTCGAGCCTGCTCTCTCTCTCCTCGTAGGAGTGTGAATCGAGCGCGGCCTCCGCGTTCTCGACGCCCCAGTAGAGGTTGGAGAGGACGGAGTGGTCGGAGAATTCGAAGAATTCCTGGGATTGGATGTTGAGCTTGGAGAAGCATTTGTGTTTTAGGGATTTGTTGGCGAGGGCGGCCTGCATGTGGCGCTGGATTGCGCCGGCGAGATCGCGGGCGGCGGTGATGTCGATTGTTGCTGGTGGTGGTGGCATTTTGAGGTCATGAAGGTGGAGAAGATAATCGAGATGTGTTTATATGTGTGGGAGTGAGTGATACTGATAATGGAGCAGCTCGTGACGAATGGAGACAACTCCAAACTCCATTTTAGGTGTTTTTTTTCCGAATATACATACACACTGCTACTCACATAAGTTACTGCTGTTGCTTCAATCCACAAACAGAGATTAACAATCAATTACTTTAATTCTTATCTTGATTGGGAGATGTCTAGAAATTGTGGGGAGCTTTTCAGTGTGGGTTTTTTTTTATGATACATACTCCCTCCGTCCTATAAATATAAAACAGTAAATGTTAAAACTGATCCTGAATATATGTTTATTTTATGATTTTAGACCTATACTTTATCTTTTGAATTTTTCCATGCTGTACATTTCAACCCGGATCACAATTGATCCTACACTAACATTTCCGTCAATTTTTAAACGGTTTAAACCCCATTTTGGCGGTTTTAAAAAATCGTAAAATGGACATATGTTCAGAACCAGTTTTGACCTTCATACATTTGGTTTTCAATATATTAAATTATATTCCCTCCGTCCCATTTAAAATGAAACATTTGAGAGTCGGCACATGATTTTATGTAGTGTTATTTTGTGAGTTAATGAGGAGAGAGTAAAGTAACAGAGATGAAAAGATAGAGATAAAGTTGTTTCTATTTTAAGAAATGTTTCATTTTTAATGGGACAACCTAAAAAAAAAAAACGTTGCATTTTGAATGTGACGGAGGGAGTAGAATTTAGTAGCCAGATTTACCCAATACTCACGGCGTATTAATGTAGATTTTTCTCGTCCTAAAAAGAATATAGTAGAAGATACTGCAAACGTAAATAGTGGAGTACTAGTTGTTTGCCGTCACGACTTAGTTTGGTGTTACTTTACAGATGATTAGACAATGATTAATGCAATGTAATGTGTACTATGCTTAATTTGCTCTTTATGTCACCTCCTTGTTATAGGATAATATTTTTTAATATTGATTCTTTATAATTGGTGAATAAATAAGCCAAAATATGTGTTGTAAATTACAAAGTTTTGAAAGGTGTTTTGCTGTAAATGGCACGCATGGGCAAAATGGTTATATATTTTGTATTTAGTCTCAGATCACTATCTGTCATATTCATAGTGGTGGAATACAAAAGAAATTTATCCTTTATCCCATATGGGTACTAGGATGTATTCAACTATTTTTTATTCATAAACGGAGTAACATTTCTTACAGATATTCAATTCAAACTGGATTCCATTAAAAATTTAATTAATTATATTGTTTTTACAAAAAAGGTACTCCGCCTTTTCCTTTCTTCTATCGTCCTATGATAATGTTGCATTTACAATGTTGAATGAATAAATTTTAATACACATATTAAAAATTTATAACCACATGCTGCCCAATTGCAGCTTGACCTGTCAGTACAGAATGATTCAGTTCCGATTAGTTGGGGCCCCATTTGAAAGAAAATTTAAGGCTGATTAAGTTTTCCTATTTCGAGAAACACCCCCAACATATGCTAAATTTCTCAATCAATCCCAAAACTTGTAACAATGCTTGAAGAAAACATTTACTCCTCATATTCAAGTTTTATGCCAAAGACTCCCCATCAAAATCTGGGCCCACGTATCATCGTCTAGATAAAATGTGTGATGGTTTCCAATGAAAACATATATGTTTCTGACCCAAATTTAATTATGTTTTGTTTGGTTTGATGAAATACAATTCTTGAAATACCAAGTGAGGCTGTAATGAAAGTGACTTGACCCCAAACAGAGAGTGCAGCTTATTGATTGATCAATCCCTACTCTTGGACCATGGATTGAGGGCAAATGAGTCATTCTAACACTTTTGCTTGTAATTTTTTGTCCATGAACTGTTAAAATGACAAAGAATTTACCATATGAGGAGATAATCCAAACCGTTAATATACTGATGGTCGATGAGAATTTAGAAAAAGAATCATAATGGTCCCTCAATAATCTTATGACGTGAATTGAATCCCGAGTTCCCGACTTACTAATTAAGTTATGTTTTATCGTCAATCGATAATATCTTGTGAATACTTCCTATTTTTAAAAATTGGTTGATCTGCAACCACTGCTCAAGCCTCAAGGTGTGTTTTGTTTAAAATCTTTATGGTACAAATTTGAAATATTACATAATAATGCAAACCCTAATAAAGTCCATCAAACCACTTTCTTTCTTGAATTTATTCCATTCTTTGGTTGAAATGGCTTTGAGAGTTTTATAACAACCACCCTCTTTATGTATAATTACAATGGCATGGGCTTGAAATTTGGCTTTCAATAAATTCCTTATAAGTGGGGATATCTACTTGATTGAGCAAGGGTTCTAGGATAAGACCATATATTAAAATAATCGTTTTAAAAAATAAATTAATTGTCTGGCTACATAGGAATAACTTAACTCATCGGCCTCGATGCTCAATATTCTCGTAGAATGGATATTGAAGCCTCTTATATAGTAATCGTAAAAGTTACTATGAAAGTGATTTCAAGAATAATAGTAATAGTGAAATTCATATTTTTACATAATGAGAAATAATGACACGCAATTAACAACTTCTACATATATGATTTGCGACCTATAATGTGTACATACATGAACAAAATATCGAATGCATGATTGATGTGCAAAATCGAATGTCAATAATAGCATCAAATGTGGGTCTTAAAACACAAAGGAATTTGCGCACAAGCAAAATCTTGTCTGTCACGGGCAGAAATCAAATCACTAATAATGCAAAGAAAACAATTGGTTTTGTACCAAAAGATACTTTAATTAATTTGTAGACCTTGGTCCAAACTCACATGTAAAAGATGATGTGGAAAGAGGACAAGACAATTTCTTTTGCAAGTTTCATTTCATAAAGACTAGAGCCTAACTAAAGCTCAAACCAACTTTGTCCAAATATAATTAGTGGCCAAAATTATTGCCAATCATAGGGCCAGGGTCACACCATGATTTTTTGTTCATCATCAAAACAGATGGAATGAGAAAGTTTTTAGTTTTGCTCAAAAACTAAAAGGACAGTGGTAAAAGAAAAAGTTTTATCATAATACTACCTTAGTAGTCTGAACATGGACACTTATTCAGTTATTCGAGAGTACTATAGATAAATAAATATATACATTGGTATACTTTAACAAATGTAATGCATATTTTTAATATACTAGATTTGAATTCTTTAAATATCAAAAATTTAGATAAAGTATTCTCTAAAAGAGTTTAGGGGTAAAATGGGCAAAAATAAATGGAGAATGACATGAATAATGACTTTCCAGAGACCTGTGGTGATATTTTTTTAAGTTCGGAAACTTAAAACGTGTGAATCTCATTTTCTAGGAACCAATTTTGTAGTTCACTACTCTTTGTGTAATGCCACATGCTTGAGATGATTCAACAAAACTTCTAAGTTGCGGCTAAATGGTGTACATTGTACACTTCAACGCATGTAATAATGACTTAATGTTAATCCAAATTGAGCAAATTCGTAGTTGGAAGAGGATAACCGATTTCATATGTTCTTGTAAATTATTCAACCTTAAGTTTCAAGGTGGACGTGAATTTTAGGGTCTAAAATTCTACCACAATCAAATAATAAATTCCTAAAAATATTACTCCTGTATACAAGAAAACAAGATTAAAAGTGGCACAATAAGTATTGATCCCACAAAGAACAGTATAACTAAAATTTCTCTAAAAACAAGAAAAAATCCAGAAAACTTTTGTTGAAAGCTGACTTGAGCTGGGAAAGACTCGACACATACAGAAATTGTGGAAAATTTATAGAAGAAGAAATACTCCTAACTTGTTTTGGAGGTATCAACACTTACAACTAACCAAATTCCTAAGTTAAATCCTTCAAAAAAAATTCCTAAGTTAAATCTAAGCAATTAAGCGTCGTATTTATTTGACACTCCCTTTACGTTTAACACATCGAATAAATTGTGCATTTATGATGAGTCGAACAAGTCTCCTAGACTCTACATATTGTCCCTGAAGTTGCGTAGTAGATATCAGACTAATTTCTAAAACATATAAACATTTAATTTTAGACTCACTTTGGATTATCCCCTTAACGACTGTATTGTATTAGGATTTCCAATTTATGTTTTATTCTAAGTTTGAGTTCAAGAGTCATCAAATACTAGGCATAATTTAAAATATTTTAAGCGTCCGAAGAACAATAAAATAAATTAAGAACCATAGTTAGGAATTAAATAGAAAAGATAAATTTCATAATTTCACTACTGAAGAATATGGTTTCATAAAACCCTGCTACAAGATAGTAGTGGTCCAGGAACTTAGCCCCACATAGTTTTTACAATGATAAAATCAATAATTTTAATATGTCACAGCCCACCTCACTCAAGTTTGAAATTTTTCATGAGGTAATGCAAAACAAGCCAAACTCTTACTTTTTTGGGGCTATCTTTTGAGATTTACACTTTCTTACTTGCTCTTCCATCCCTTTAGTCTTGGCTCTTTCTTATGAATAGAATGCATTTCACTTTAACACTATAGAACAACAATCCAGCACCAATTGTATCCCAAGGCTTCATTCGGTAACAACAACTATCATATATGTAAGTGATTTTAGTCAGTTTAAAATCTTCAACAAAATAATAAAATGATAATTTTTTGAAGAATAAAGTGGACTTCCCTTGATATTGGGCCTTCATCAAACCCATCAAAATTTTATAGTGCTTAAACATCTCATAATTTTTTGTTGTGATTATGATGCATTGTAAACAAAATTTCATTCGGACAATTTTAATCAAATTTTAGAAACCTTAAAGAAATGGAAAAATAATAGTATATGTGCAATATTTCTACTTTAGATATTGAATTTAACTAAACAAACCGTACTTATTAAAGCCCACTATGTTGTCGAATTCTGTCTTGGTTGTTTTTTCAGTCATTCATTCGCATTAAAATATGGAAGAGAGGAAAGATAAAATTAATCGATGAATTAAAATGAATTAAGAGTCGTGATTCAATTTTCATTAGTCCTGATTAATTCATGCTGATCTCATTAGAAACTACTACTACCTTAGAAAAATTGAGTAGTTAGTACATACTCTGGAATCTCTGACTTTATAGTCGTCAAATTAATTAATTATCTTATAATATTATTTTGCTTCATGCACGCAAAGTAGTTATGTATCCCAGTCATCACTCATCATGCATGCTCACTTAACATTACATTTTTAATTTAATCATCACCTAATTTGGTTAACACAATACCATGTTTCAAAATAAATTATTACCACCACAATATTTTTTTAATTAGTTGTACTAGTACTAACTACTACTAAGTGATAGAGCATCCTTAATTAAGCAAGCTATATGTAAATCTCAAATCCAAAAAAGCTCCATTAATTTTCCTCAAATTTCATTACATACATCATCTTAATTCGTCTCTCCAATGCGACTCCATTAATCATCTCCTTCTTCCATGCTTGTAGCAAACCAATTATTGAAAAAAAACAGCCCAATTTTCAATCAACATCATCGCCATTTCTTTCACTACACATTCATCCTTGTAATAATACTTGTAACATCCCATGTTTGTGCCCAAAAAAATATCAAAAAGGATTTTCCTACACACTTGAATTTCTTGAAGGGGAGGAAAAAAGTTGTGTGGTGCGCAAATGACCCGGCTGTGTGTTTGGATCCATATGCAAACCCGTGGGGCGGACCCACGTGCTGTTTCCAGAGGTATTGCAAGGACATCATGAACGACCCGCATAACTGTGGGTCGTGTGGGCGGGTTTGCGGATTCGGGTTCGCTTGCTGTGGGGGAAATTGCGTGGATACGAGAAATAATCCTCTGCATTGCGGGGCTTGTTTTGAGGAGTGCCCTAGGAAAAATGCGTGCGCTTATTCCATGTGCGATTATGGAGGCTAAAATGGTAATTCTGCATTTTGTGTAACATCATTTGTGTGAATTATAAATAATTTTTTTTAGGTTTTTAATGCTGAGTTTCATTTGTCTCTTGTTCAGTTTGGGTTAATGTTGGCGTGACATTATTCGTTTTTAGTTCGGGTACTAGTTAGTTGTTACTATTTCAAATATCTTGGTGAATTAAAAGTGGCAAAATCTCGTGTGAAACTCTCATTGTAAATTATGATATACATTCAAATGACAAAATATTAAGGATATAATGTAGTTATAAATATTAACAAAATTATAAATATATCATTGAAGTTATAGATTTGACCAATTTTTCGTTAAGACATTTTTTCTTTTTATATCTTTTTTATTTTATCAATTTTATATTAAATTTGTGTTGTTTCAAAAGTCTCTATTTTAAAAAAAGATAAAGTATTTTTTTAGATACAAGAGCATCTTTAACTGTGCTCGATGGAGCGAGCTGTTCCATCCCAGCGGGACGGCACCTCATTATAATTATAGTACAAATTTAAAAAATAATTATTCTATTATATTCACTATAATTTATATTTCTGTATAATTATCTTTTACCAAAAAATACCCAACAACTAAGTGTAGACATTTAGAATGTAAACTGTTGGACATTTTAACATTTTAAATGATCCTCTCCGTCCATTACACTAATCTAAAAATTAAAAAATTTGATTATTTTGAAATTTCAACTTCGCCGACGACCAACAATACCCTCAACTATTAAAATTTTCTTTTGCCCCAGATTGTAAAGATTCTGGGTCAGTGAAGAGGACACAACTAGTGTGTGGGTAGTCACTGTGTGTACAGAAAGAAATAACAGGTTTTCTAGGTCCAGCAAATCCGCTAGATCACTCGATCTAGGAACTTACTGGTCGTTGGAAGATCCCGATCGTCGGACACACAGAGCACTTCTTCAAAAACCCTCAACCACTTTACTAAAACCTAGCACAGGGAAGTAGGGATCGATCCCACAGAGATGGATGCGTAATAATCATGCTCAAGGATTTGGGAATTGTTTTTGGGTTGGCTGCTGCCACGCATTTTCTTTTGGGTTGAGGAAATTAAACTTAAACTTGGGATTTTAAACTGCTACGCTAACAGCTAAATCAAGGCGAAACAACAAAAGCATGTGCGTAAACTAGAACCGAAACAATCACTAGATCTGAGAAACTATTCTAATTACCTAGATCTGGGAAATAAACTGACGGTGGGGACCATAACTGAAAAAGCAGAGTACGGACGAAAAGCTGGAAAAACAACTAACTAAGGTACTAACTAACAGCGACATCATCTTCTCCAACCAATTTACATAAAAAAAAACTCAGAAGAAAACAGCATGAGCGAAATCGGAACAGAGCAGACTGGATTTTAACAATTTAATGAAGAACAATTAAGAACTAAACAGATCTATGAAAGCTAGACGAAGCAAAACAGAAAGCAAACTGAAAACTCAAAATCCATGCATAACTCGACTTCCCCTGTTCAGATCCAACCTCGGACGCTAAATCCACTCCGGATCCAAGCATCCGACACAAACTCCAGCCAAAAGAAACATTTCATAGCTTCAGATTCAACCAACAACCCCCGATCAACAACAACACCGCAGATCTACAGCCAAATTCCCAGATCGAGCACCAAAGTAACAAAAACAGAGATCAACATGCAACTTGCCGAAATAAAAACTCTTAACAGCAGGATCAACGTAGATCAACACGAAATAACACAAATATAATGAAAACTAAGAAATGCATAGATCATGAGTAACATCAACAGCCAATTCGACTTCCAAAAGTGAAGTTCGAACGAAATAGAGTGCAAAAAATTGAAAGTAAATAGATTGTATCTTCGCCCTCACGCGGACGGTGTTACGACGGAATTTCTCTGAAGAATTGACCCCTTGAAACCTAAAACTACCCCAGAACTCCCATTTCCCAAGTGTGTGTTGTGTGTGAGCTAAGAGTGAACGAAAAAGAGTGATGATCTTGTGTGTTGCATGCTCCTCTATTTATAGGCGTTGAAGTGAGGCCCAGTGAGGTATAGATAGACTTTGTTGCCCTCAGCTATTGACTCCCTTCTTCTAGCCTTCTTTTCTTTAAGTTCTGCTCACTTCTCCTTCATTTCTTCGCTAGACCGTTTCCTCCAGCATCTCCTGGATTTAGCGATTTTGTCACACACCTGGCTTAGAAACCGTGTTAGACCCAGCAAAATGTAATGCTTTTCACTATATAACTGATGCATGAAATTAGCATTATCAGTCAGCCACGACTATATGTGTTTTTAACCATAAATACATTATTTACATACCATGAGAGTGAAAGCTACAGTGGAAAACACATGTAATTCGTGGTCTTAGGAGACATTGAATCCAGAGTCGTATATGGGTGGGCGGGAGGGTCGACCTATCTCACCTCTAATCCACAAGTTCTGCCTAAAAACTTCAATAATCAGTGTTTAGAGTTATATCTGCCTATACGGCAGCTGTTGCTCGACTTCTGCGAAAGAGAAGGCAGGAATGACTCGTATAGATGTCAAAGGAAGACGAATAGAAGCGCGGGGTTTTGGTATTTGTTAGAGAAAAAAGAGAATCAATGTGCATGAATAACAAGTTTAAAGAGATACTACTATAAATGAAATGGACTTAGATCCTTTCCTTGTAAATGGGCTCAAACTAAAATATGATTTGGAGTGAAGTATTAAGTTCAAAGAGATAAGAGAGTTAGAGTGGTGATACGGACCCATAGAAATAGGACTTTTAAGGAAATAGAATGCATGAAAAAAATACTCCTGGTTCACTTTCAAAAGAAAATATAATAATTGTTTTTAGTTCATTATAAAAAATTTTGATTTTATAATGAATTAAACGATCTAAAATGATCTATCTCATTTCAAAATCTAAATTTCCTATAATAATTAAAAACAAAAGAATAATGTCCTAATAATTTCCTATAATAAATTAAAAACGAAATAATAATGTCCTTATATGCTCTCTTATTGCGTTTAAAATTATTCTATTTGATCATAGCCTATGTATATTTATGAAAGAAATAAGTAAGTAGCGTTAAGAAAAAGAAACACCATGAGAGAGACAGAAAAGGGGTCATTGACGACTGACTTAATAGTATTAAATTGCTAATTTTCCCGTATTGTTAAATTTTCAATAAGTTGTCGCTAATCGCTATTAGTCTATTAGTTTAAGTTGACTATTTTAGACTTGAATCACTAAATTAAAATGGACGGCAACGGCGAGGTTCACATTTAATTAAGAATAAATTGTTAATATAATCAAATCATCATTTTTATCTTCTAGAATCAAGTGAAAACACTGGACTGTTCCATAAAAAAAAAATACTACTGTATTACTAATACGTAGAATACAATTTTGAGAATGAGCGATATGGTCCCATATCACAAATCTCAATTGCATAGAGATCCCAAAGTAGTTTCTTTTTGCCTTAAAAGGGCCATCTGTCCTTAAAAACATAAATTCAGTCCTAAATAAATATGGACCCCTAATTTTATGCTTCGAATAGGTTCGACTAATTCCTTTCTTTTCATGGATTATTTATTTGTAAATCATGGTTAGTTTACATAGTTACATATGATATGATATTTTGCGCAAAGCGTTGGAAACTTCCCTCACCGCGTTAACACAAATGCCATAATAATATTACTATTATCTATACTTAATAATCATTTTAAAAAGTAAAATAGCGTGTATAGTGTTCGTCAATAAAAACATCGACTATGAAGGAGTAAAAAACAATATAATTTTGAAAAAGCAGACAGCGTTGAAATCCCATATTAATTTCGAATTACAGACACACTGAAAAAGAAAGCGAAAAACACAGAAATCAGAACACTACTATGATAGAAGAACAGCGCGCCGGAGCTCCGCACGCGGCCATCCTGGCGGTGGTGGTGTTGCTGGTAATGGTGGTGCCGACATTGGTGGGCGACCAAGGCGAGGCGCTAACGGAGTTCATCGCGGAGCTGGTGAGCCCCGTGGGGATGCTCCTTATCCCCATCGTTCTCCTCCTCACCATCCAATTCCTCTCCTCCGACACCGGATCCTTCGTCTTCTCCACCGGCGAGCCCAACTCCATCCACCGCGCCAGTGGATCGCCCGTCGGCGTCGCCTTCGTTCTCATCCTCGTCCTCTTCCTGCTCTACAACAGACTCTCCATCTTTGGCGGCGGCCACGATGCCGCTGACTGATCTCAAAACGGAATGCATTTTTCGGGATCTATTTTTTGTTTCTTCTTTTTTTTTGTTGATTTCAAAATTTCTTTTTCTTTATACTTGCAACGTATAGTGCTGATGTACGGATGTAAAGGTAGCTCGTGTATTATTGAATATGTATAGTATTTACACACACGAGCGATTTTGAAATATGACGAACATCCACAGTGGGTTTAGGCTAGCCACAAACTCCTCATACCACATCATTAGCACTAAAATTCCTCTAATTGCATCATCAGGATAAATATCTGGACAAGTAATAGGCTAGCCACAACAATCAAAATTAAAAAACAACAGAATGGGATTTGTATGTCAATTACGTGTAATGATTACAAATATTGAAGGTATAAATTGATTTCGGAGAATTAATTCTCTCAATTTGGGCAGATAATTAATTCACACGGCATTTAACTTCTTCGATACGATATGTTGATTTATTAGAAACAACGACCACGTAACAAAGAAAACATACATCCAAACAACTCACATAACATGAAATTAATCCACATAATCAGAGCCAAAAACTGGCTCTAATACCAATTGTTGGGGTTTGGTGCCCCTTGCACAGCGGAAGACTTGACAAAACAAATAAATCAGATAAGGATCTATTTGACCGATTATGTAACGCCCCACTTTTTCAAACCCTAATTTTCGGGTTACAAAATTTTTTGCATTAAATGCCTTAAATGCTATGATATGTGGATTATTTGATGAGTAATTAATTGCATAGTGTCTATGTGACCTAATTGCGTATGGGAATTTTGATTGAGTTGAATAGTCAACTTGTTGAAATGTTGACGTGGCTATTGAATAGTCAAAGATGTGGAAAAAATGACGTGGCCGTTGAAAGGTCAATGCGATGAGAAAAGAAGAGGAAATAAGGAGATGATTGATTGGGTATGAATTTTTGATGCGGAGAAATACAATTGTGGGTGAATTATTTTTCCTAAGGGATGAGTGAGAATTAAATAGGAGCATTATTGAAACATGTGGAATTTTCGGCCATCATGATTATTGGAGAAGAAATCCTATTTTTCTTGGATTTAATTATTTGTTTGGGATAATTATCCAAATTAAATCCAAAGTCCAATTGTACTTAAATTCCATCATGGAATTTTCGAAAAATACCACCTTTGATATTCATGAGATTTTCGAAAATCTCATATTTTGGAGAAGAGAGAATTATTTATTTATTTGATCCCTTATTTATTCTACTCCATGAATAAATATAAATATGCTAGAATATCCTACCATATCTTGCCAAATCTAAGAAGATATTGCATATCCTAATTAAATTAGGATTTGAAATTCAAATCTCTTGGAGGAGTTGAAAAAGTCACGCCTATTTCCTTTTAATTGGGGAGGAATATTATTATTTTCTTGCTCCGTGATATATTATTCTACTCCGTAAAATATCTGAATTTAATTATAGGCTAAATAAATAGCCTATAATTTTCGAAATCCTCCTTCTTCTCAACCAATTCAACGCCACTTCCCCAATATCTCTCCCAAATCTTTTATTTAATTAATTATTGGGATATTATTTTGGCACTCTATAAATAGGAGAAGAAACCTAAACCCTAGAGAACACAAAACCGGCGCCCACTTCTCCCATATTTTCGAAAATTCTCTCCCCACTCTCTCCAAGTTTTCTTCAAGTTTTCTTCAAGATTTCTTCATCAATTGAGAAGAATTCAAGTGAAATTCAAGAGATTATTGAAGAATCAAGACTAATTCCTTGTTTCTACCGTTCGTTCTTTTGAAAAAGGTACTTTATTTATTGATCTTCTCTTCTTCTACCGATTAAACGGTATTCTTGAATCCACATGCATCTAGAACGAGCGAAAGGGGTTTTAATCGGTGAATTTTGGGGATACACGGATGTGTGTGAAAACGTGTGTGTGTGTGCGTGATCGTGTGTGTGTGTGTGCACGCCTCGATCGGCGTGCACATGTGTGGTGATCGTGTGCATGTGTTGTGTGTGTGGAACACTCATGTGTGATACGAATTGTTGGTGATCTTGGAATGATTATTTGAATATAAATGGTATGTTAATCATACTTTGATTTTGATATTGATGAATTTGAAAATAATCAAGGGGAAAAGGGAAAACGTGAGGTCATGCATAATATTGATCCATGATTGAAACTGATTTGTGATACGCCTAATTTAAAGGTGATACTTCGCGCTCTCAGCGTGATAAACGAGGAGAAGAGAAATCTATCGAGCTAAACCTACGAGGTGGGCTTTCTTTTAAAATAAGGACATTGTCCTAAAATGATATTGATGAGAATGAAAGATGTGTTATCATGCCTTGATTTGTTTTGTCGTGCCTATCCCTCGTGGCTATGCCACTATTGTTATAATCGAATTCGGATCCTTGTAGAGCCGCAAACTCTACTTGGGTTAGTGTACACCAATGTTAGACCGAGTGCTGGCGTACGGGTTGGCCGGTCTAGTGACCTGGATTGCGGCCGCATTCCTTGTCATGTAGAATGAGGATATGGTAAACGTCTATGAGAAAAATGGTTGCGCGACCGTGATATTTGAGAAAGAAGATATTTTGGTGCCTCGGGTCTTTCTAAAGTTAAAACCCCGATGGACACTTGAAAATGGCATGATAATAACTATAATTGTGATAAAAACTGTTTTCGGCAATGAGCCGAGAGAGGAGATCTATGTCTCTCCTTTACTCTCCTATTTATATTAAGTTCCTTTTGGGCCCAGACAGAGATCTATGGAAGGTTTTGGATATGAGCTCCCCTAATTAGCTTTTACTAATTAAATTGAACCCACAATTTAATACAAGCTTTAATTGGAATATTACGAGCAGCCACTACAAAAGTAATATTGAACTCTCCCCATCCAAATCCGAAATTACAAGTAATCCGGGTTTCCGTTATTTATATTATTTATTTCCCGCGCTTAAGATATAAATTTCCATTGATTAATTAATGTCTGCTTTGGACTTAATTAATTAATATCTTATTAATTCCAATTAATTCCAAGAGTGGACTTAGCAAGAAACACTTATTTATTATTCATAGAGTAATAAAACTCCAACTCGGCCAGTTTTTTGAATAATAAAACTTTCGTTCGAGCTCCTCTGAGGACATTATCAAACGAGACTCAGCTCGCGCACGATTCAACATAATAGCAATCCTAGCATCGCTAGATATTAATCACCAATACCCAATATATCGGGATTATTGGGTTACGAAAAACCCGCACCATTTGATAAGTCAAAGTAGTGCATAATCAATACCGTATGCTCAATACTAACATATGTAGATTAAGAAATAATATTTTATCAAGACCTAGTCTTTTAGTAGATAGCATAAAAATACGTCTTGCTGTTAGATCCATTCAGTGCTATACCACACCAATGTCATCTTATTTCAGTAAGGCTTAGAAATATGCGGACTGACATTGCAACCTTTCACGATAGGTAGTCTAAGCCTATCTAGGTTGTGAAATTCTTCTTTTTTTTTTGCAAAGCATTGCATAAATCTGACCGTGTTACCTTAAAGTGGACGCCGCCCACAACCGGTCTACTAAGCAAAAGACTTAGACTTTGTTTGCTTCTTATACATTTAAATGTTTATAAAACATCTTATAAATGCACAAGCAAACACAATGTAATAATAATAGTGATTCTATTTGTGTGGAACCGCTCGAATAATACTGAATCGGGTTAAAAATGGATTGTAGAGTTTTACGTATACAAGCAAGATTCTATTCGCGCGAAACTGCTCGAAACATGCTTTTAAGTATACCAAACTTAACAGTCACGCTATGGCTTGGACCGACTTCATCGTCATTGGCTCAATTTGTCACACCCAATCCTATCTGACGTAACTAATTATAGTAAATAAATTCAAAATTTAAAATAAATAATCCACTCGTCATGTAAATAAAACACACATATTATATAATTTCAAAAATCAACAAAATTAAAAAATGATTCCATATAGATATGCATATGCCACTCTGTTCAGTTTATTATTCTGTGATAGTTCAAGCCTGGTATCTGCCGAGATTTCCAATATGCCAGTATGATTTGACCCGAAGGTCCCAATATGATTTGACCCGTAGGTCCCACTGTGAATTGACCCGTAGGTCCCAATATGATTTGACCCGAAGGTCCCAATATGATTGACCCGAAAGTCCCAATATGATTGACCCGAAGGTTCCACTGTGAATTGACCCGTAGGTCCCACTGTGAATTGACCCGTAGATCCCAATATGATTGACTCGAAGGTCCCATTATGTCCACTGTGATTTCAGATCTAGGACAAGACTATCTCAGATCCTCTTTAATCGAATATATCATATGCAAAACATATCTATTGCATCAATTACGTATCCATATATTCCATCAATTAACTCCAATACTATAGATAAGCATATCTATTACACAAATCACATATCCACATCATATTGCACCATCAATATCAAATAACACGTGACCAACATCATATAATTCAAATTATTCACTTTTATTTAACACCTAGCAAAGAAGCACATAAAATACGTAAAATTAAAAATGTGATTTATACACGCATGTATGTGACGGACCATCTAATTTGAGCCTTTGTTCCCACCTCCAAATCTAAAATTCTCAATCATTTCCACTATATCAGACTCATCTTTCTTCTACTCGGACTTATCTTCCTTCTATTATTCTCCATGTTCTGTAGTTCTTCATAAATATATATGAAATTTTAGTCGACTATTTTTATCTCTCTCTATAGATAGAAGAGTCGGTCCCCCCTTTTTTTATGTTTTCTCCCCAATGCTACAAAATAAATAAATTAATATACATAGTTGTACACGTTGCTGATTATTCTTCCTTACACGTATATATGTTTACAACTGTTGGCATTTGTATTCGGTTTACACGTATATATGTTTACACAAGATGTATGTTTTTATTTATGTAAATTAACTACACTTATTCATGCAAACAAGAAACTATTCTTATCCATATGGGCTCTTTCCTCCATGCACATGTATACATATATACCCAAATAAATTATTTTATAGTACTTACTATAATTTAATAAAGTTTTACTACATGTATTTATATTTCCATGCACATCTATATTGTTAATAAACTAAATTCATATAAATGCACTACAATTCATTACCTGAATTATCACAATTATTCCTAATAATTAAATTAATGATTTGAATAATTACTGTATATATGGAACTCATTTATTTTGATCCCATTTATTATTTCAATGATATCTCCTATAATCTCTCTTTAATATGTTTATTATGCAAGTGGCAGTATACAAAAACATAAAATGATGTATAATTTGGTCAAGCATGTTACACAATTAGTCAGTTGTACACCTTCATCTTTGACTATCATGTTGTGCATGATAATACAGACGTGCATTATAGAAGCAATGCAGTCGACATGCCACAACGCGTTGGACCACTGCCGCTCATCGAGCCAGGAGCACACCAAATGCGCGATCCACGTCCTTGCGCGCCGACTCCTACGTTCCACAAAGTAGGCCTTCCTGTCCTTATTTGCGCATCTGATCATCTTCACAAAGACAGGCCACCTAGGATATATCCCATCCGCCAAGTAGTAGCTCATATCATGCCGGTTGTCGTTGGCGACAAAACTGATGGCCGGACCGACGCCCTGGCACTGCTCGTTGAATAGGGGCAACGAGTTGAGGACATTGAGGTCGTTGTTCGACCCGGCTGCCCCAAAATACGCATGCCAAATCCACAGCCGGTAATCAGCTACGGCCTCGAGAATCATCGTGGGATTCTTTCCCTTGTAGCCGGTGGTGTAGAACCCCTTCCAGGTGTTAGAGTTTGTATACTAGGAATCACGTCTCGAGTGATTGAATACTGTAAAACTCTTAATATCTAGCGGTGCTAGGATTGCTATTATGTTGAATCGTGCGCGAGGTGAATCTCGTTTGATAATGTCCTCAAGAGGAGCGCGAAACAAGGCTTTATTATTCGGAACCTAGCTAGTTGGAGTTTGATTACTCTATGAATAATAAATAAGCGTTTCATGTTAAGTCCACTCTTGGAATTAATAAGAAATTAATTAATTAAGTCGATAGTATACATTAATTAATTAATGGACATTTTTATCTTAAGCGCGGGAAATGAAAGTTAAAACGGAAACTAACCTTTCAAGATTGGAGATTAAATTTGTTGACGTTTTATAAATTGACTAAACTACCCTTTTAATTCAAGAGTCAACTTCAAAAATGGTCCCTCGACTATGGGTTTATCTCGAAAATGGTCCCTGGACTTTAAAAATATCACCAGTAGTCCCTGGACTAAGGGTTAATATCAAAAACGGTCCTTTTGCACTGTTTCGAGACGAAAATGTCCTTTTGAGGGGTTTTGGGGGGTTTGGGCAATTTGGCCTTTTTACACTTTTAACATTTTAAATCTGATATTATTTCAGTTATGTACTAAATCGATATTATTTCAAAATTATCATTCTTTTTCCTTTTTGTCACCCTTCACTTTGTTTCTTTATTTCAATTTTAGATTTAATTTTACAAAATTAAATTTTAAATTTCAGTTTTTAAATATCAATAAAATTTTTAATTATAAAAATTATTAAATAACAATAATTAATAGTCATAATCAATATTTGACAGTGTCTAATATTTAATCAATAAGGTATGACATAGCCTTTGTTTTAATCAATATTTAATAGCTTTAATCATAAATAGATCATATAACATAATTTATTCTGAAATAAATATGCATCTAATGTAAGACTAATATAATTTTTATTTATTAATTTGAAAACAATCAAAATGACTAGAAAATTTCAACAAAGATAATCCTATATAAAAATTTTAGTCAACTTCATAATATTCAATCACAAGCAATTTTTCCATCATGATTAATATTATTTTCATGTATCTCTTCAATTCAACTGAATATTATTAAATAACAAAAATTAATAGTTTTTAATCAATTTTTATAGTGTCCATGAATTAATAGTTTAAATTAAAAAATTTATTTATATTTAAAAATCAAAATTTAAAATTAAATTTTGTAAATGAAATCTAATATTGAAATAAAGAAACAAAGTGAAGGATGACAAAAGGGAAGAAAAATTATAATTTTGAAATAGTATCAGATTTAGTACATAACTGAAATAATATCATATTTAAAATGTTAAAAGTGTAAAAAGGTCAAATTGCCCGAACCCCCCAAAACCCCTAAAAAGGGCATTTTCGTCTCGAAATAGTGTAAAAGGACCGTTTTTTATATTAACCCTTAGTCCAAGGACCACTGGTGATATTTTTAAAGTCCAGAGACCATTTTCGAGATAAACCCATAGTCCATAGACCATTTTTGAAATTCACTCTTAATTCAATTTCTCAAAAATTCAATCTACTCTGCTTCAAACCAGATTATGCGCTCTCACACCACTTCGGCACTTCGCCACCTCCTCTTCCTGGCGCCTCTCCGCTGCCTCCGCCTCCACTCTTGCCACCTCCGCTTCCACTCTTCCCCGCTCTTCGATGTATCCGCCCCCTCTCTACTCTTCCAGCCGCTGTTTAAGTTAGTTTAAGAAGAGACAATGTGTTTGACGCTCTCAATAACGCTGCTAGTTATTTCATTTGTGATGCTCACACAAATAAAAAAACTGTAATTTCTGTTCTCAGTTCAAGATTCTTGATCTTTGTTTTATTGGTGCAAATGGTTGTAGCAGGATATGAATTTTTTATCTACTAGTACTAGTATTTTAGCCACTCCATGTACACAATGACGGCAGTTGCCTCCATGACGTTTCCTTATGAGCGGCCAATTATGACGATATTTCTGTGCAACCGACCATGCTCTTCTCTGATAGTTTAAAAGTAGTTCAGTTTTTTATGTACTAATATTATGTTTGGTGTTGCGTAAACGTATTTTTAATTTCGTAGAGTGGAGGTGAAGGCGACGGCGAAGTGGTGCGAGTATTTCGATTGAATTTGGAGTGGAGCGCATAATCTGGAAGCAGAATGAATTTTTGAGAAATTGAATCAAAAAGAGTAATTTAGTCAATTTAGAATTTTTGGGTTGTGGCTGATTTTGTGGTTGGTTTTGGGATCCTTTATTGCTAATACTCTAAGAATAGTGAAAATAAATTAAGAGAGTATAACTCGAACAGGAAAAAAAGTACTCCATCACTAATAATAGGTCGGTGGGAGTACTACAAAATCCATATTTGTAAACGTAAATGAAAATACACACTAGAGAAGGGTATTATCGTCCTTCCATATCCGCATTAGCAAGTCAGCTACCGGTTGTTGAAGCTTCCTTTTCAGATAATACCTACAACCTAAACCAGGCTATTATTAATTTCCAATTCCTTCCCTTTCATTTCTCATTTTCTATTTATTGTGATCTGTGAGGTCCTGTATCTTCTTACTATAATTGAAATACTATATGCGATCAAATAAAGCCATTTCAGTACTGTAATACCAAATGCATACTTGTGAAGACAAACAAAGATGATGAAAGATTAAAACGATAAGGAAGCAATTTGGCGTAACAAAAAGCTCTCAACCCTCACCTTATTATTGGCTTAAATCTCAGTGTGTGGCAATGTTGATATACATAAACGAATTGATTACTAACTATCGCATGGATCCTTTGCAAAAAGACCTTCCTCGGACAAAAACCCTCGTTCAAATCCAATGGCAACAATGAGCTCATGCCTAAGAACTCGAATTAGAAACGAGAGGAAGAAAGCCTCTTTCAAGCTCTACTACCAGCAAGGGATTTCCATCATTCCATGTGACAATGCGTGAATCTCCAACTGGGAGGTCATCAACTTGGAGGATCTGCTCATACTATACAGTTAGAATTGTGAATTTCTGCAAGTCTAAGAGCAGAACAGAGCAAGAACGCATAATGAATGTGTGAGCATATGCAAAAGTAGCAGTAATTTGAGAACAGCCTGCAGTGTCAAGCATAAATTCAGTAAATTGCTTGCTGTGGCTTTTAAGAATGGACATCAATTTAGCGTTAAAGAAGATTATCACACACAAATTATACTTTAAAATGTTATACAGTACATCTTTACAAGGCTATTCTTGACTTAAAACTAAGTTCAGACTGTGTATGCATATATGGAAAGATGGAGCTCAAACGATGGTAACATTGTCCAAGACCTGATTAAAACATTTATAGAGGTCCCGAAAGCAAGAAAAGAAAGGTAGTTAGGCTTCCATAAACTCCAAAGGGGCTGCTTGCAAGTTTCTTCAAGACTGTTAATATTTCACATCTTATAAAAGCCTAAAACATTTATAAGAAAAAAACAGTAGGAAGAATAAGGCCACAGCTGATGGCCTCGCAGATCCCTGATATACTAAATTCAATCAAGAAACAGCTTCAATAAATTTTACGTTGTTCGAAGACTTTGATGCATCAAATTCTTGTTTGATTGGCCAAGGGAAAAGCAATCTCAACGAGAATATAGTACTTGTTTTTAGGTCATCTGTATTACTTCCAAAACACAGAAAGCTTCCAGAAAATCATAATCTCAATGCCAAATTCTGGCCCGTGCCCTTTAGTGACATTTTAAAAGCCAAACTTACATATATAGGGTAAGTTAAAACAGTTGTACACAACGTATAAAGTAGTTGCATTTGAAGTAATAATAAGATTTTTCATGAAAAATTAGAATGACGAACAAACACATAAAATGAACGAATAACCGCATAAATTCAACGAACAAGAAATAAATGAGTTAATATAAAATTTTCGCTCCTAATAGGATTCAAACCCAGATGTTGATTCATCCCCTAAGGAGATGCATCCACCATAGATCTTGGGGATTAAAGAGATGAAAATTGTTCTTATTTCTCCCCTACATTTTTCATTCTCACCTGATCCTCTTAATATATATACATATACATAAACAGGTGCTCTGTCACTTCAAAGCAAGATTTGACAAAGTAAATTCTCACCACAGCATAGGTAACAATTAATTGAACTTCCACCTTCTAATATTAATCCCAAACTCCACACTCACAAACGTGATACACACAATTGGATGGGGTTACAGATTTTATTCCCTATCAACCCATAAGCTGTCCAGATAAGTATAACAGTTCTTGTTCGACGATGATCTCTCGCAGATGCTCAATTCTATTAATTTTTCCTCTTAAGTATTAATTGATGCAACTGACACAGATAAAGGCCTTGAGTATACACATTTACAAAACGTAGTAGCTACGTAAACGAACACACTAACAACCTAATATCAATCCTCAACTTCTCTTATACAGTTATACTGGGTTCAATCTGCCTACAGAAGTAGCTGTTGACCAATCCACTTTTTTTATCGGACAGACAGAATTAGGGCCGCCTCACATTTGGTCTCAAGTATTAACTACTCTACCACTAGGCTAACACACACAATATTAATCAATCCAATTTATTGCAGCAAAGATTCACTGTAAACAAGTTAGCCCCACTAGTTATTTAGTTCGTGAACTAATTGAAAGTACGGTGCACAAGATAAAATACTTAACTTATTACTTATGTAATCCGTGCATATTCAGACAAATGGAGAATTTTGGTTGAGCCCAACAAATCTCTCTCCCTCCAAACCGCTCCACCCTCTTCCCACGGCTCAATTTTTCGTTTAAAAAGGCAAAAACAAAAAGGCCTACTAAAGGTATTTCTGTTTTTTCTGCTCTATTATTTTTTTCAGGATACTGGTTTGTTTCCGTTGAGCACCAAGCAAAAGATTTTGAACTAGTTCCCTCGATATAATTGGTGCAACATAAGTCATATTCCCACCATATAGAATCAAACCAGTTTTCAAACACAGCATTTAAGATTTTGAAACATATTAACAAAAAGGGAATGAACAACAACATCATGCGAAAACATGAACTCACCTTCATGCGGCAAAATTTTGAAGCCTATCGCAATGAGGAGTCGGGAAGTGCCTATTCCAGTGACGCCTCTGCATTTCCATGTGACAGTAACGTCCAAGCATATGCTTGTAATCCTTAATCACGTTATTCTCAATTTCATGCCGACCAGGGGTTCCAGCTGGATAGGTCTTATCGAATTCAGTTGACTTGACAAAGAACTCTACTCCATGTTTCTCTGTCATCTTTTTAAACTGGTAAGAATAGTTCTTCTGCAACGAGTAGTCAGGCTCCGAGAATGGAAGGTAAGCAAGCAGAACGATTATCAAAAACGGCAGCAACTGGAGAAGAAGCATAAGATTAGGGCCCGTGTTACCCAAATCTTCCCTCTGATGTGCAGCAGCAGTACGCGCTCTAGTCCTGTACACGTGAGCATTCCTGAAGGCGTCACGTTGACCAAAAAACGCTCTGAATATCTCATCAGGATCAATTTCATCGTCAAAGAAGTCGTTTCCTGTTCTCCTCCGCCTCCTCCTAGCCTGATACTGCTGATTATGCTCAAACTCATCCACCAAACCCGTCTGATCATACTGCCTCCTCGACTCATCCTCACTCAAGCACTTAAACGCCTTGCTAACTTTCTTGAAAGCCTCCTCAGAACCCGGTGCCTTGTTCTTATCAGGATGAACTTTCAAAGACAGCTTCCTATACGCCTTCCTAATCTCCTCTACCGAACAACTCTTCTCCACCCCGAGAATCGAGTAGTAATCCTTCTTCGTCTTGATCTTCCTCACCAATGCGGCGTGCTCCTCCGTGTAATTCATCTCCCCGTTCGAAATCCCATCAGAAGTAGCAGCACCCTTATCGTTCGTGGAAACCTTCTTCACATTACTAGATGGACCAGCAGAAGAAGATGAATCGAGATCCTCACAGGCGGCCAAGAGGTCATCCACGGATAAACTCTGGTTAAGGCGGCGAGCAATTGCAATAAATTTCACGGCTCTTTGCTTATTACCAGCTGCAATTGCCTCTTTCGCAATGTTTACACATCTCAACGCCTCGTCTTTGTTGCTATCCATCACGAATTTCAGTTGCCCCCAACAAAAAAACCTACTCAAGTATACAAACAGAAAAAGGTCCTGAAATTCAACCTTGGGAGCCAAAACCTAGAAAATCCACAAAATCATTAGTTCGGAAATTCACCCACACTCCCACTGCATCGAGTTCACCTTCGATCTACCAAAAATAACACAATTTACCCTAATTGAAACACAAAAAAAATCTCAGATCAGGATCTTAACTAAAATGAGCAATGAAGCACCCTAATTAGTGCAAAACAATATGAACAAAGAACAAGCAGGGCTCATTAAAATGTAAAACCCGTGCGCACACCCAGATTCACTAAGAATTTAGCATCATCAATCAGAAATGCCATGAAAATGGAATTTACCTATATAAGTATTGGATCAGTAATACCATGACCGACTCGCATGTTGATGTGCATCTCTACAATCAAACTGCGTCGTTTCCATTCCATTCCACTTTTTCTATATTTTAAATAAAATTCCTTTGGCTACGATTACAGTCCATATTTGATATGATATGAATTTTAAAAAATAAAGTATAGTATAAATTATAAAATGGTTGACAAAAGGTTGGTAAAAGAGAGCTAAATTTATCGCAGTATTCCACTTTTTCTATATTTTAAATAAAATAAATACTATTCCGTTGGACTACGATTACAGTCCATATTTGATATGATATGAATTTTTAAAAATACAATATAGTATAAAATGGTTGACAAAAGGTTTGTAAAAGAGATCTAAATTTATCACAGTATTACATACTAACTGTATACTAAATTCCTTTTTTGCTACTCTATTTGGGTGTGGATTGAGAGAGGGTTTGCTCAAACGGCTATACCTTAGGCCAATATTTTTACTCTCTTACCTCCATAACCTTTGCATGATTCTTACTCCTATTAGGTTATCTTGACATGGCTATCTTGCAAGTTTCAACCATACAAGCACTTGACATCTTTCAATTTGAAATCATGAATTTTTTATTTTTTTTTTTCTTTTCTTTTCTTATTTTTATTTTTATATGGATACGAGGATTCAGTTCAATTACTATTTTCTCTTCTTGAATGTGGGAACAAAAATGGAAGAAAATGGGGTTATTCGGGAATATATGTCAATGTTGTCCGTGAGTGCGTGTTAGGTTGATCGGGACATTAATTGTAGTTGGCACCAATATTCATTGAAAAATCCACTATTGATTCCGCTATAATTATTTTAGCGAATATTCTGTTACAACTAATAGTGTCGGATTTTGTCCGCTAGTAAAACGCGCATTTTTTGTAGTGAATGGAAGAAAATAGGGTTATTCGGGAATATATGTCAATTTTGTCCGCGAGTGAGCATTAGGTTGATCGGGACATTAATTGTAGTTGGCACGAATATTCATTGAAAATTCCACTATTGATTCCGCTATAATTATGTTAGTGAATATTCTGTTACAACTAATAGTATCGGATTTTGTCCGCTAGTAAAACGCGCACTTTTGTAGTAAATGGAAGAAAATAGGGTTATTCGGAATATATGTCAATGTTGTCCGTGAGTGAGCATTAGGTTGATCGGGACATTAATTGTAGTTGGCACCAATATTCATTGAAAATCCACTATTGGTTCCGCTATAATTATTTTAGCGAATATTCTGTTACAACTAATAGTGTCGGATTTTGTCCGCTAGTAAAACGCGCATTTTTTGTAGTGAATGGAAGAAAATAGGGTTATTCGGGAATATATGTCAATTTTGTCCGCGAGTAAACATTAGGTTGATCGGGACATTAATTGTAGTTGGCACGAATATTCATTGAAAATTCCACTATTGATTCCGCTATAATTATGTTAGTGAATATTCTGTTACAACTAATAGTATCGGATTTTGTCCGCTAGTAAAACGCGCACTTTTGTAGTGAATGGAAGAAAATAGGGTTATTCGGGAATATATGTCAATGTCCGTGAGTGAGCATTAGGTTGATCGGGACATTAATTGTAGTTGGCACCAATATTCATTGAAAAATCCACTATTGATTCCGCTATAATTATTTTAGCGAATATTCTGTTACAACTAATAGTGTCGGATTTTGTCGGCTAGTAAAACGCACATTTTTTTTTAGTGTTGTAGTAGTTGGGACTAAACCTTTTAAACACATTTCCAAAATTTCTAAAGTTAAATTTTCAGTTTTTGTAGTATGATTTTCTCTCAAACTCAAAACAAACATCTTAGTCCGAATTCGAATCTTGGACTTGAAATTACATGGATTAATATGTTTTTCATATAAAAATCCCAAAGCCAATTTTGTGTATGAAAGGGCAATGGATTATTGAGTCCTTGCTTGATGTTTCAATATATAAATATGTAATTTCAGTAGCTATGCATGCACTCGTGCACATCTCAAATCCTCTTTGTGGAGAGCTAAACTGAGACCGTCTTGAACTTCAAACCAATGTTTGCGAGGTAAACGCACTCAACGAAATATAGGAGTAATGATATATAGATCTAACTTAAATTTCTTATCCAAAATACGTGGATTGCAAATTTGTACAACTAATATATATGTACTTTGAAAATCTTCTATAAATCACTAAATGTGCTAAGCACCAACACAAACAAAGGCATTTATTTTCCATATAATTTTGCACATTATGAATATATATGAACAAAAGAAAAACAAAGTATTTTATAATGTTAGAAATAGTCATGATAAAAAAGTAGTAAACAAGATAAAATGTAATGTTACATGCTAACTACAACATTCATTTTTTGTTTAATTGTGCAAACCCAACATATAACTAATCTAGGGGTACCTGAAACCTAAATTTGTTCCAGGACCCGAGTGACCCTCATGCCTTCCATGTTGCTCCTCTTGGGACCGGTCTTCACTCGGGTTTGTCGACAGTGTAAGCTCTAAAGACGGGCCGTTATATGACCCGTTAGATGGGAGTGAATTGTATCCCGTCCTGTTTGTGCTCGCAGATGTAATTTCTTCACGTCTCTGGTACCTTGACTCAATATTCATCGTTGTTGGAATAGGTGGATTGTAATGGAGTCCCGTGCGACGATATTGTGCCATCACTTCTCCACCATTTGCCCTAAATGAAAGTTTGATGAATAATAGTACTTTAGATTATAAACTAAAACTACATTAGGTAAGGTATAATGTGTGAAATGTAGGATGCAATAGAAAACAATTACTACTATGAAATTAGAAATACCTCGAGATTGATGGGTCGAGCCTTATTGGTTGAGTGGAGCTTGAACCATAATCCCTCAACAATGTGTCAGCACTTAAAGGATCGCTGATCCAAGGATTAGCCCAAATGTTGGCTCCATAATTTGGAGGATGCAATGCGTTGTTGTGGTTGTAGTGCACCATTGGGGCCATCATCCCTAATCTTCTACGTTCTTCAACACCAATTTCTCCCCTATATCATTTTTAAAATAAAATATTTAATAATACGATTTCTTATACTATGGATTGTAACACAAATATTTGCATTTTGATACATGAATTAAAAATTGTAAAATATACTACTATAACATTGTTTTTAAAAGCAGATTAATTATATTGTAAGAATTTTGTAAATTGATTTAGTTACAATTTATTCCATTAATTATTTCAACATGTCCACTCGTACTCCTATAAATTAGTACATGACTAAAAAATTGAGATATCAGAAATTATGAAATGAAAATATAATACAAAAATAAAAGATTAAACCCTAAAATGTGACGCAACTTGCCTGGAAGCCTGATTACCACCCCTTGCACCAAGTCCATGTGTGTATATGTGGAGTTCAAGACGTCGCTGAAAATGAAATAATTAAGGAATTAATCAATTTCATAAACTATAAATTGGATACATAGTGCATTTGTCATAATTAGGATTCACTAATCTAAAACCAGAGTCATTTAATAAAATTAGAATGTAATTAAAACAGATACACCTTGCTTATTTGTATCTGTATTTATATTACCACGTGCACTAAATAGTCATCGTCTTCTTCCTCCATTTCCTCATCTGGAATTAGCCATTCACCATTTTCCACCACCCTACAGTTTGGGCATTTCATTTCATTTCTGTAGTTGAATTCCGAACCGATACAATCTACAACCACCAAAAAAAAATTTAGAAATTCATATAGTTTTGGATCTTGATTGTTTAAAGTTTTTCCATTCCTAGTTAAAAGAATATAACCAAATTAACATGAAGAAAGAGCAAATAAAATAGAGTAAAAATAGTGAAGAATAAATTTATATATATACTCACCTAAGTGAAAGAGATGGCCGCAGATCAGCTCAGCCTTTCCTCTACTGTTATCATCCACGACTGTGTTTAAACATATGCTGCATAACCGCGAACTCATCTCTCTACCTCTCTCTCTCTCTCTCTCTCTCTCTCTCTCTCTCTAATAAAAATGAGAAATAAAAAAAAAAATTAGGGTGGAATAGTGTATATATAGAGCCAGGAAATGATTCCTTCTTCTCAAATATTTGAATTAATTCAAATAATGATATGGTAAGCTTAACATCTGTGAAACACTATTTCTCACCATCACGGCATTAATGCGAAATTGTTAGTGTTTCTTCTATAATAAATTTCAAACAGAACCAGCCAAGTAACAGCCAAATCTCATCATAAATCCACAATAAATGCTATTTTCCTACAATAGATTTGAGTTTGTGTCAATAATTAGAAATGTGATTCCACAATAAATTTAATTTTCCACCTATGTGAATTAGTAATATCTTTGAATAGGAATCTATCGTAACTTTATATTCCGGCCCATTATATAAAAGGCCCAAGCCCAATAGTTAAGTTAGGAAACGGGGCAGAATTGTAAATAGACCTAAATAGAATTCGTGTATATATACCTACTCTCTTATTATAAATAATTCTCTTTTCTCATTCTCTTGCTAAATCTTGATTCAGGGCTGAAAATTGTGCAATCATGTTGGTCTATCAAGATTTACTCACCGGTAAAATTGTCAATCTTGTTTTAAATTTATAGTTTTTAATATGTAGTTGAGCTTGTTTATGTTATTGTCTAGATCTATTCGGGAGCTGTTATCTTGTTTCGTAGTGAGGTTTGATAGGTGCTTTAAATTGAATTCGTTGGTGGGTGATAGATCTGTTTCTGATTGAATTTAATTTGGGTTTAAGGTTTTTATAGTAAAGATTAGACCTTTCTACCTCAAGGTTTAACATTTACGCCTTTTTATTATTTGCTCTGAGATTTGTTTATATCTTAGGATTTGAAATTCACCGCGTGTAATTGATGATTCAAGAGCTTCCAAAGATTTAGTTTTTCCATTGTTACTGCTATCATTCAGATTGTTAATACTTCATACATTTTGAACTAAGGCTAATTGTTAACCTTGTGTTTGTGTTTGATGAATTTATCTTAAAAATGTTGTTGATTTAGTATATTTGGTTTGTTAAATTGTCTATGTTATTTTTAGGTGATGAACTCCTCTCTGACTCTTTCCCATACAAGGAAATCGAGAATGGTTGTCTGTGGGAAGTCGAAGGGAAGGTATAACTTCTACGTTTTGTGATGATTTGCTTGTTAGTTTAGTCTAATCTCTGTTCTGACTTTTTTTATACACAGTGGGTAGTTACTGGAGCAGTTGATGTTGACATTGGGGCAAACCCTTCTGCCGAAGGTGGTGGCGAAGATGAAGGTGTTGATGACCAAGCTGTGAAAGTGGTCGACATTGTTGACACATTCAGACTGCAGGTTCGCCTCTGTAGTTTTTTAAACGTGATTGACAATAATCTTTCGGATTTCATAATCTGAGTCCTGACAATATTTTCTATAGGAGCAACCTCCGTTTGACAAGAAGCAATTCATTGGGTACATCAAGAAGTACATCAAAGCGTTGACCCCTAAGCTCGATGCAGAGAAGCAAGAAGAGTTCAAAAAGTCCATTGAGGGTGCAACCAAGTATCTTGTCTCTAAAATCAAAGATCTTCAATTGTATGAATTCTCTCCCTATCTCTTGCTTATAACATCGGAATTGCTATGCCATGTTTATGTCTAGGTACACATATATAAAGAATGAACCAAAACTTGTATGTCTTGATTTATGCTAAGATTGCGATTTCAGTGCGTGCGTTTTGCTTGAGTGAATATGCTAGAATACCTAATGTAAATTTTTTTCTATTGTCTTAGTTTTGTCGGAGAGAGCATGCACGATGATAGCTCCTTGGTGTTTGCTTACTACAGGGAAGGTGCTACCGATCCAACATTTTTGTACTTTGCCCATGGTTTGAAGGAAATCAAGTGTTGAGTGTTTCCTATAGCCAATATTTTTATGTTGTTGTGCTTCTATATGTACTCGTTTAGACACCCAAATTCGTGTGGACTTTAATATTATCAGTATGGTATTGCAGTTTTGACAACATGTTTTATTGCTTATTTCATGTTTATCTTTAATTTGTTCTGACTTGTAATTTTATCTGAAAATTTTGTTTTAGAATGTGAGCATCTTTGCAGCATATGCTTGTGATTCTCTTTATAAGTCTTCTGAAGGCATCTTTCTTTTCTTATGGCATAAAGATTCTTTACCAAACTTTTATACTCCCTGTATAGCATAAAATCTGCTTTTCACTTTTTTTTCGTTTTCTTTTTTGTCATAAAAGTTTAACGGTTTGAGATTTTAATTTTGTAATTGCAGAGATTGTTTTGCTTATATAGTATTTTAAAATTTATTTTCCTTTTAAAGAAATATTTTGATATGATAGATTAAATTACCTAGTTTATTTCATACAGTTCATCAATTGCATATAGGAGACGAACAAAATTGTATTGGCTCTTGAAATTTTGGGAATTCTAAGACAATTATTTGAATTATGGCCTTGTTTGATAGGAGTATGATTTTTGGTTGAGGCTTTCAATCTTGAGATTATCTATTTTCAGAACTTTTCTAAGGCCATTCTATTTACTTGTAAGTGTAAATTTGAAATGTTTTCTGTAAAGAATTTGGCTTGATTTGAGATTAAGATCCCTTGAATATCTTTTTTTAAGACTAAAAGCAAACTTAGAGCATCTCCAGTGGTGCATAGGCCAGCCATAGGTCAGCCATAGCCCAGCCATTCCCTCCCCTGCCACGTCAGCAGCACTACAAAATCCTCATGCCACATCAGATTTAGGCCAGCCATAGTCCAGCCATAGGCCAGCCGCAAAAAAATAATTCAAAAAATACTGCATTTTACGGAATTAAAATTACGATTGAACTACGAAAATAAATTTACGACACATATGTGGAAAAATTCATTAATTTCATTCAAAAAAATACAAAGTTAAAAAAAAAATTACATTTCAAAAGGTACATACTAAAGAAAAAAACCTATCGCCGTGCAATCTTCCGTGCCCACAACTCTTCAATTATATCCTTTTGGAGTTGAATATGAGCATTCACTTGGCGCATGTTGGCATATTCATTGAGGCGGCCGGCTTCATCGAGAGGAACCCCTTGTCGTACACTAGGGGTGGCCGTTCCGTGGCTTGGACCCTTCTTCATCGTCATTGGCCCAACTAGTCGGTTGTGCGCCTTCGTCTTCGACGATCATGTTGTGCGAGGATAATGCAGGCGTACATTATTTCGGAAACGCATCCGACATCCCACAAACGCGTGGGACCCTTAATTGCCGCCCATCGAGACCGGAGCACACCAAATGCGCGCTCCACGTCCTTGCGCGCCGACTCCTGTCGTTGCGCAAAGTAGGCCTTCTTTTCGTCGGTCGTTTGCACTGATCGTCTTCACAAAGACCGGCCACCGAGGGTATATCCCATCCGCCAAGTAGTAGCCCATATCATGCCGGTTGCCGTTGGCCACAAATGAGACGGCTGGACCGACGCCCGGCACTTCTCGTTGAAGAGGGGAGACGAGTTCGGGACGTTGAGGTCGTTGTTCGACCCGGCTACTCCAAAATATGCATGCCAGATCCACAGCCGGTAGTCGGCTACGGCCTCGAGGATCATCGTGGGATTCTTTGACTTGTAGCCGGTCGTGTAGGCCCCCTTCCAGGCAGTCGGACAGTTCTTCCACTCCCAATGCATACAATCGATGCTTGCCTAACATCCCGGGGAACCCATGCTGCTCCCCGTGCATCTGCATCAGCCGCTGACAATCTTCGGGAGTAGGGCTTCGAAGGTACTCCTCACCGAATATTTCAATCACGCCCCCACAGAAATCCTTCAGGCCGGTCCATGGGCATGTCGTCTCACCGATGTGGAGGTACTCATCCCACATGTCCGCCGCGCCTCCATAGGCCAACTGCACTGAGCGCCGCCGTGCACTTTTGAATAGGGGTGTGGCCGGGTTTGCCAAGCATCGTGCCTAAAGCGGAAACACATATATCGACGCTCTAATGCGCCAACGATGCGCATAAACAACTCCCTGCGCATTCTAAAGCGCCGCCGGAACATGTTGGCGGGAAACCGCGGATTCTCTGCAAAGTAGTCGTCGTACAGCCGCTGATGTGCAGCGGCGTGATCCCGATCAATCATTGCTCGGCGGTGGACAACCCGTGGAGGGCGAGGTATCGTCGGCTGTTCCACCATACGCATGTACCGCTCCATCTGGCGGTTCATGTAGGCATTCATAGCCTCGTTCATCCTCCGCGCGTACTCCTCAGCATCCCCACTACCACTACCACTACCACCACCGCTACCACCCGCGTTACTCATCGCTCGATGATACTCTTGTACAGAAAGTTAGAGAGATAGAAAACTCGTTAAAACAAGTGGTGCAAATGAAAATGAAACTAAAATCGCGTTTATATAGGTTTTTTAAAAAAAAAAAAAAAAAAAAAAAAAAACGAAAATAGGCGCTGGCCGATCGCTAGCCGATCGGGCCGCCACAATGGCGGCTAGCCGATCGGCCAGCGCCCCCCGATCGGCCAGCCCTAGCCGGTCGTCTAGCCGATTTCGCTCTGGCCGGCCCCAATGGTTCGGCTAGCCGGTGGCTAGCCGACCACTGGAGATGCTCTTAACTTTTTTTAACTGATAAAGTAGAAAAAAAAAGTTACTCCTTAAGCGGCCCACCTTCTCACAATTCTCTAATAGTCCAATTCTTTTATACATATTCATATAGCTCAGTTTGTTATACTATAGTTTAAACCCATTAAACAAACGTGAATCGAAATTAATTTAGCAGATACGTAAAAATCAAGAATCCAAATTTAAATTTGGTGATTACTTGCATTTGATATAATGTGTGGTGTGTGAGAATATGGAGTATAATTTTTACAGCATTTTTTAATCATAGAATGTGCTGTTTGTTTAGACATTAAGATTTGACTTTCACGTTCTATGTTTGGATGGTTGGAGTATTTTAATTTATTTGTATACGTTACTAACATGGTTTACTTCCAAATATAGCAAATGGAATAACTATTTGCAGTATGATGCACCTTGACATTGTAAAAGGTTAAATCATGAGTGCCACTAAATTATAGTAGTAAAACATGATTATACATAGTTGTCCTTGTCTCCAAATTATTTGACTGTCAACTGAAAATATATATAATTGGTCCCCAAATTATAAGATAAACTGATAAAGCTAGCATTCTACAAATGTACAAACATTTTAGAGAAAACAATAAAACCATCACTATGTAAACCTTGATTATTTTAAAAATACTATTTACAGATGCAAACTTTCTTGATGGAAGCCGACAATGGTGAGCATTTCTGAGTAATAGTACTTCAGAAATAGCATCTACAAAATCTAATCATTCCAAAACATATCCTATACAAAACAACCAAAATAGTCCTAGAAATGTGAAAGTGAAATATCAAGTCAAGTAACTTAAATTAAACACTAATGACCGATTAATTACAAATCCACATGGTTTTGGTTAGGTTTGTAAGTCGGTCCATATCAATCAAAGTTAAATGTCCAATTAGAAAACTACCTCTTCTTGAAATGTTAAAGTGAGAAAGTACTCGAATAAAATATATTTAGATTAATTACATACAAAAATATGATTAAATAATTAATTCAAAAACGAAATATGAAATTGATAGCGAAATGCAAATTAATCAAAGGGTACTAGGATAATTCAATTCAAGCAATGCTAGGACTAAATTCATATTCAAAATAGAATTAAATACCACCATACTACTATTTAATAGTTGGATACTTTAAGTTAAAGCAATATTTTATTGAAAAAAAAAAGATGTTTACCGCAAGGCATGAGAGGTTGTGCTGCATGCATCTGACGTGACCATATCAACTATATAAATTTTCTATAATTCAAAATCATTTTTTCCCTCTATATTTAATTTGTGCCCCCTACAATGATTCTTAATTCGTAGTAGTTTTTTTTTTGGAAAGCTTATTCCCTACTTGAATAAAAGGATAAGAAAGTGGAACACAATACAGTGTTTATTTGCATACACACTGCACGAATGATTTAATTTTTGATGGTCAAGGAACAAAGGGGGATGGGGTACGATTTGTATTCTTTAATATTGTTAAATTCAATTTGTGCAAGTCAGAAAGAGATGAGAAAATTCTAGCTAGGGAGATAAATATCAGAATTGATGAAATAACGAGAATGAGACCTCAATCGAATTAAGCTTAACCAGAGACTCCTTGACTGCAGGGACGTATCGAAAGTATCTCCACAAGAAGCAAATGCCCCACCTCAAAAAAAAAAAAAATTAACAGTACTATGCTATTTTAATCATAATTTTTAATTTTTTATATATGCCCTTTCTTAAATCCTTAAATATCTTTATGTATATTTTCATCTCATCCATATAGAATTCATGGCTCCGTCTCTGTCCTCAAGAAACATGTGAGAGCACCAAACTTCGTTGGTTAAAACGTAGATCTTCGGGTCAAAACCTGGAGGGGCATCTGGGTTCGGGTTGGATGTGCTTACACTAAGGGACTTGGGGTTACAATTTTACGAATAAATAATGTACGAGTTATAAAATTGAAATAGAAAAGGCAAAATATTCATTTAGATATGACGTAATTAATTAAAGAATAATAATGGAAGATTTTATGCAGACAAAGCGAGTTTGTATAGTACATACTTATACATAATTCATAATTCACGAATGTCTTTATTTTTTCTCTGAGTATACTTATACATAATTCACGAATGTCTTTCTATTTTCTCTTACCCTGATACTTAAACCGCCCAAGAAAGTACAAATGTGACCTATTTACATAGCAAGTGTATCAAATAAAGGACGACGACAAGTATTTAAATATTTATATATCGACATTAACAAGAATATATATCTTTTAATTAAATGTGTAATAAAATAATATTTTCACTAAATATCAAGATTGTCTCTATATCCCTGTTGTATAGGAGAAGAAAAAACATACTACTAGTCACTAAAATCCATAACATGGGTTCAAACCATATAAAAAATACAACTCATATAACTGAAAAAATCAGATACTGTATAAGTTGGTTGGCTGTAGAAATCCATCCAAAAATTGATAATCGATTAAAAAAAAAATAATAAAAAATCATACGAATTGTGTCCCAATAAGCAGCAGAATCCAATGTGATAATGTGTAGCCATGTAGGGCAAGTGAGAGTAATTATCCCATGCATCTTGGAAAAGGCAGCATTGTCTGCTCCCACAGCTCCAATTTCTTCGATTCTGTGCTGGAATTATAGTTAAATATGGGGACCAAACAATAAATATGTAAATTAATTCGACATAGGGTAAATTTGTAATCTCCTCCTGGGGTGAAATTAAATGCTTCATTCGTCCCCACTTTAGGAGTCCCAGTTGAATTCGACACGGGTTTTAAGATATATAAAGAAAAGTTTGTGAAAAAAAATAGTGGAACGTGAGTCCTACTTTTTTATTATAATAAAATACGAGTGAAAAAAACTAATGTAATGTGGGGCCTTATATCATTTATGGAATATTCCAACCGGAACCCCTAAAGTGGGACGGAGGGAATAATAAATACGTATTCATATTTTCTCGATCATTTTTTAGGTTGGATGTAGTTATAATTTTATATACAGAAAAAATAATATTGATTCAATGTTACAAATTCTAATATGGTTATCCAGAATGTTTAAACTGGTATCCGAATTTATCAGTTCTTATTTAATACGCAGTAAAAGTTAGGGATAGTTTAATAAGGTGGATAACTCATCTATTTAGAATTATAAGTTGATAAAAATAATTCCTCATTTACCATGTAACTATTCTAAATTCGTTTATGAAGTTTATAAATACAACCAAATTTCTATATAGAAGATCCTTTAAATTCAATTTTTTAATTTGTTTGAGGTAATAATTAAATAGGACGAAAAAGTTGCCAGAATCAAAAGATTTACAAAGGGAAAGTGAAGTTTGGTGGTACCAATTATTAAAAAAAAATGCTACTAATTAGTTTGATTCAAGTAGCACCATCTGATTCAATATGATTAGTAGTACTCCCAATCCTACCCAACAATCTAAAACCATAAAGTTACAATTAGTATCTACAAGTCTAAAAGTCCATATTCGATGCTACGTTTGTGATTTGATAATAAATAAATCTTAATACTATAATAATAATATGATTTTATTATTACGACCATTATTAAGCTATATATCTACATTGGTGATAGAAGTATTTGAGACCCTATTTAGACCTACAAAATTAAACCTCATATATATTTTAAAAATTTATAGTATAGTGTAATTTTCTTTCGATTTAAAGTAATTGGATTTAGAAACTAGTGATTAATATACTACTCCATAAATTATGTTACCGTCATAAATAGGTCGACATATGATGCTTCACTGGCATTTTGAAAGCTCTAAGCAAATATACTTACATAAATATGCATGTTATGATTTATTTGGTGAAAACATTATATTCCACTTAGGTAGGATGGGTATAGTCCATTTAGTAGTTCTTGATCTTTTCTAGTAGCTTGTCTATTTCAATTCTTGATAGCAGCTCAATGATAATTTACGTGACAATAGTATAACTTTTCGTATGTTTTGTTGTGCCATCAACATACCCATTCGTTATTAACAATATAATTTATAATAGAACAAAATAAATAAAATGGTGAATACGTTATAGCAACGATATCTATTTTCATAATCTTTTTTGGCAATGATCAAATCGATTATGATGATTTATAGTAGTAGTACTTATTTTAAAGAGAATAGAGCAATACGATTTAAATACTCACCATACATTTTATTTTGGAGAGGTTGAGATCATTTGGGTGTTCTAAAATAAGCTCAAAATAAATGTGATGATTAATGAAGCTTAATCACCTATTTATTGGTATAGTATATTATGAAATGAAATATCCATTATTAATCTGCTAAAATGAGCCGTTTATTAATTGTTTATTTCAAAAAAATTCACCACCAATTTGGTGAGAATACATGCAAATTCATATACGTATATCTGTGTATATATTATCCAAAAAATTCAATGATGAATAATTTATCCGCCAACAGTAAAAGAAAGCAATGTAGATATACAATTTAAATATATAATCATCATATATAGACGCTCCGTTCCACTCTCAAGCAATCTCAGAAATCTGCACGAAATTCCGCCCAAAAATATTTGTTTTAATGTTTCTTGATAGAACTCTCAGATCCGTCTGCATTCCGTGTTCTATTGATTTTGTTTCAGGTAGGATTCTGCCGATTTGTTTTGTTTTATCCATCGCATTGCTTGAATTTTGTGTAATTCTTATGGAAATGCAATTTTTTTGTTTCGGTTATGATCTTTGTAGGATAACATCGTAGACGCTGTGAATTGGGGAATTTATAGCGCAAATTAAGGGGATTGGAATTGAACTGTTTTTTTTGTTTTTGTTTTTTTTTTCCTTGTGCGGAGCGCGTTGATGTGTTGGCTGTTGGTTCCGATTTCCCATTCTTCGTATGATTTCTACATTTTGTGCCACTTTGTTGTTAAATTCGTTTTCTCGATGATGTTTTTGTGGTTGGATCATCTACTGTTATTGATTTCTGGAATTTTGTTGTATTTATTTGATTGAAGTGTGGAAAACTAGATCTTAAAAATTGGCTCCGCAAAAGAGATCGATGCGCCACGTTGCTGGCCAGATGCAGCAGAGCAGCGCGGCGGCGGCGGCGGCCACCACTCTCTATGATAATGCAGGACCAGGGGTGTCCGGCGGAGATGCGGGGGATGCGGTGATGGCGCGGTGGCTGCAATCTGCTGGATTGCAGCATCTGGCCTCTCCAATGTCGTCCAATGCAGTTGATCACCGCCAGCTCCCTAACCTCCTGATGCAGGTGAAGATTATTTATTTTGAATAATGTTTGCTCATTTTCGATTTAGCTATGGGTTTCCTCCCGAAAGTGTGTGGATGTGGAAAACCAGGAGCTTGGGCATCGGTTGCTGAAACTTTTTGTATGGGATTAGTGGCACTGCGCTGAAGTTGCATTATAGAATTCTGGTTGAATTCATTTTGCTTGCACCATTGAGTGTAGATTAAAACCATACGTTAACATCAGCACTCCTTATTCTGTTAAGGATGCTCCTGGGATTGTGTTAATTAATGTATTGATAACAATCTGTGTATATTGGGCTTGTGTTTACAATTAATTGGGAGATCTGATGGTGTATGAAGGGCTATGGACCTCAATCTGCAGAAGAGAAACAGAGGCTCTTCAAATTAATGAGGAATCTCAACTTCAATGGTGAAACTGTTTCGGAGCCTTATACCCTAACCCCAACTGCCCAGAGTTCAGGTGCATTTACTCCAACAGAAGGGTATTACTCTCCCGAGTTCAGGGGCGATTTTGGAGCTGGACTTTTGGACTTACATTCTATGGATGACACAGAGCTCTTATCTGATGTATGCTACACTTAATGTTGACTTTAAAAAATTTCTTCTTATAGTTGTAACTATATATATCTACTTAGTAGTGAACAATTTCATTTACTTATTTTCAGCATGTTATCCCAGAGCCATTTGACCCATCTCCTTTCATGCCTGCTGTGACCAAAGCCTTTGAAACTGATATTGTTGGGGTAGCCAACAGGCAGCAAAGGGTACAGATGGATGCAGAAGCCCCTATCGGGTCTTTTAATGAAAAAGAATTGAGCACAAGGGAAAATAATGTGGCTAAGATAAAAGTTGTGGTATGCTAAGTATCTCTGGTTATTTTGGATTACCTACAATTGTGCTATTTGGTGCACTAACTTTACTCACTATCAAATATAAAGTGTGTGTTTTTCTTTTGATTTAAGGTTCGTAAGAGGCCATTAAACAAGAAGGAACTTGCTCGCAAAGAGGATGATGTTGTGGCCGTGTATGATGATGCCTATTTAACAGTCCATGAACCCAAGTTAAAGGTTTGGAAATGTTTTGGCATCTTGAGACATTATTATACTTTACTTTTTATGTTGGTGCTGGTTAGTTAGAATCCTGGGGTTATGGTTGATGGTTTATTTATTTATTTTTAACTTTGTGACATTGGGAACTCACTGTTGAGAGCTATGGTGAAGGTTGATTTGACTGCATACATAGAGAAGCACGAGTTTTGTTTCGATGCTGTCCTGGATGAGCAAGTGTCAAATGATGAGGTAACAATATATTCTTCGATGAAAACCCTTGCTCGAAGCTGGGAGCCTGGGACGAAAATTTGTTACATCCACTAAGATTCTTCTTACATGTCTACGTAGGTATACCGCAAGACTGTCGAACCAATAATTCCTACCATTTTTCAACGTACGAAAGCAACATGTTTTGCATATGGTCAGACAGGTGTGTCCATTCGCACTGATCTAGGAATGCATTTATACAAGTTTGTGATGCCTTTGTGTGATTGACTAGTTTAGTCACCATTTTATCCCATTGTTTAGACATTCTTCTGGATGCAGTCTAGCTTAATTACCTATTTTTGTGTCAGTCATACTGTATATTTATACTGCTGTATATAAGACCTTCTCAAATCATACTGGTGTTCTTCGTAATATTGCATTATTGTTAATGCATGTGAAAGTTCATTGATCGTGGATAATTGGTGTATGTGCAGGATTCCAAATGTAATGTGGGGTTCTCTTAAGGTCATTTAGTTTGTCTTTGTTTCAACTAACATGTAAACAAAGCTGCAAAAAGTTTCAAAAAACTGGCAAGGCCCAACAGCTCCAGCTGTTACTTTTGTTGTTTTTGGACGAAATATTAGGAAACACAATTTTAGGGGCTTGGGGGAAGAAGGATTTGTTTGATGAGTTAGGAAGAATGCTTTAGTGTATAAATCTCCATAAGAAATATGCGTGGACGATCCAATTCTAGACTATTATATTATCCTAAGATGTCTTATTCAAGTATGGTCCATTTTGCGCCAAGCTCTTGTCGCAGTTTTATGCATTCTATGGCATTAAGATAGTTATTTGTAAAAATCTGTGTTTGTGCTACTGTTATAATAACGAATGGAATATTAACTATGCATTATTTGTACTTGTAATAATTGGTGTAAGCAATCATTTGTATATATTTGAATTTAAATCTATATGATTAGAACTTTGGAACATTTCTTTCTAAAAATCATTTTAGTTTAGATGAGCTTTCCAGTTGTGGAAACACTGAACTTTCTGAATCTATTTATGTCTGCTTAGCTGAATGTTTACCTGTTTCTGTAATATAGATCCTATAAATACCGGTAGATAACAAATCTTTGTCTCCCATTTTACCAGGAAGTGGCAAGACATACACCATGCAGCCACTACCTCTTAGAGCAGCAGAACACCTTGTGAGATTGCTGCACCAGCCAGTTTATCGTAATCAAAGATTCAAGCTGTGGCTAAGCTATTTTGAGATATATGGAGGAAAACTTTATGATCTTCTGAGCGATAGGAAGTTAATACTCTTACTTGGTATTACTTGAATTGGAGTAGTGAATCTTTTTAAATTTTTTCTGAGAAACCATTCCTAAATTAATTATCCATGAGAAATGCTTCTGTTGTAGACAATATGACAAAGTGACCCTTGATGAAATTAGCTTAGCCTCATATCCAAAAAATAATAAAAAATGATCACCAAGTATACATAATATATCCTCATTACTTAACTTTCTTAAAATCAAAATGTTGATTGATTTTGGATTCTTCTTATGTAGGAAACTATGCATGAGAGAAGATGGCAGACAACAAGTCTGCATTGTTGGACTGCAGGAATTTGAAGTCTCTGATGTGGCTATTGTAAAAGAATATATTGAGAGGGGAAATTCCTCTAGAAGCACCGGTTCTACAGGTGCTAATGAGGAGTCTTCGAGATCCCATGCTATTTTGCAACTGGTTGTGAAGAAGCATCCTGAGGTGAAAGAATCTAGGAGGAATAATTACAATAATGATGGAAATGAATCCAGGGTTGGGAAGGTTGTAGGCAAGATTTCTTTTATTGATCTTGCTGGTAGTGAGAGGGGTGCTGACACTACAGATAATGATCGACAAACACGGTATTAATTTCTGCTGTTACCAGCAGGTGCTTCCGTGCTTTTTACATGCACTTGTTTATGCTGCCCAAGTGTAATTTTTTCCACTTTTACCGACAGGTTTCTCAGTTTACATTACTTCTGATGTTCCTTTGACGAGTGTCTTTTACTTGCTGCAAGTATAGTTAATTTGATACTCCTACACTTTCACTGACATGTTTGTTTTGTTGTACAAAATTTCTTTTCTAAGATCATCCTATTATTACAGGATTTGGTGATGTTTTTTATTCAGATTATGTCTTTGTTCCTGTACAGGATTGAAGGGGCAGAAATCAATAAAAGTTTACTGGCACTCAAGGAATGCATTCGTGCTCTTGACAATGACCAGATTCACATCCCATTCCGAGGAAGCAAGCTTACTGAGGTTCTTCGTGACTCCTTTGTGGGCAACTCAAGGACTGTTATGATCTCTTGCATTTCTCCAAATGCTGGTTCATGCGAGCATACACTCAACACTTTGAGATATGCTGATAGGTGAGTCCCCCCCTGGGCCGGTGCTGTCATTCATCCTCTTATCAGTGTGACCCAAAGCTAACAAATCGTCGTCGTCTGACAGGGTTAAAAGTCTTTCAAAAAGTGGGAACCCAAGGAAAGATCAATCTAGTTTATTGCCATCAAACGTCAAGGAATCTTCATCAGCTACAGCTTCATCTGCTGCTGCTGAGGCAGAGGATTTTTATGAGCAACATCAAGAATCTAAATTAATGGATACAAGTAGAAGAGTTTTGGAGAAGGAAACTTCATCTTATAATTTTTCCACTGAGGAAGAAAAACTGCCTTCCAGTTTCTCTTCCAATTTTAGCATAAATGGCCGTGATGAGAGCGGGGTGGTTGGTATGGAAAAGGAACGGTTTGATGTTAGAAATTCTTTGAGGGGTTCTACCAGTCAGAAGACATCTTCTGCTGGATACACTCAGAGTTCGAATGATGTAGACGAGAAGGTGCAGAAAATATCTCCACCTCGGCAAAAAGCTTACAGAAATGATAGGCTCGAAAAGCAGGGGCTTGAAATAAGAAGGGACTTCGACAATATGGATATAATGTCACCCACCAGTTATAAGCAACAAAATATCAACACCTCTAATGCAAATAACCCTGTTGCTAAGCCTGAACCTGAGCAGCCTCGTGATGAAAGTATTAATGAGATACTCGAGGTTGGCTCTAGAGTCTCTCGCGATACATGATGAGGTTCTTGCATCAAACATTTATAAACTCATCTTTGATTATGTTGCTTATTATTTTGTGAATACAGGAAGAAGCGGCCCTCATTACAGCCCACCGCAAGGAGATTGAAGATACTATGGAGATAGTTCGTGAAGTAATAGTCGTGCTCTCTTCTTTCTTTGATGTCAATCTGAATCCTTTTTTTAAAAAAAAATTGTATTGATATATTTTCATTTTTAAGCAGTGATACCAAGATAGCTACTTCTTGTTTGCTTTGTGTGGCAGGAAATGAAACTATTAGCGGAAGTGGATCAACCAGGCTCCCATATCGACAACTATGTGACGCAACTGAGTTTTGTGCTATCACGCAAAGCAGCTAGCCTCGTCAGCCTTCAAGCTCGCCTTGCCAGGTTCCAGAACAGGCTAAGGGAGCAGGAAATATTGAGTCGTAAAAGGGTACCCCGCTGAAGCAACAGTAACGGAGGCCCAGGAATCTTACGTTTGTTCTTGTTTATTGTACCGACTACAGCCTACCTTTACTGTCAACTATACATACGATTCGTCCAGATGAGGTTTGTATTTGTGAAGCAGAAGAAAGCGACTTAGATAAAATGCTAAGAACTGTTGAAGAAATCTATTGTGAAACTAACGGTAGTCAATTTGCATCACATCAGTGTGCAATTAGTGCTGCAACTGTCGCACATCTAATGCTAAGCAAATTTGTACATTTCTTCGAGTTCCAGTATGTTATGAATTCAATATTTTATAATGAAATTCTTTTGGAAATGTATCTTCCTTTCTTCTATTTTACATTTGTTTGTTTGTATTTCGTCGTTTGCATTCGATCCATTTTCATTACCAATCTTCAATAGTTCAATGGATGGAATTTCAACATGCTTCTACTCAATAAATTTCAATAGCTGCATTTGTTTCCTCGTGTTTTTGTATATTAAGATATATCCACGACAAAAATAGTACATGCAACAAATAGAATTCAAGACTCAGGCAAGTCACGCAAATCTACACGAAAAATCTCCATTAACCGCGTCAATTTTTATCAAACATGGAGTTACATTTCCTGAGTAAAGTTAAACACTCAAGACTAAGACATATCAGAGACTTAGCCCCACCAAAAAAAACAAAATCTGATAGCTAAACTGCAAAATTACTATGGACACATTACATGAAATAAAAACCGCATCGAATCATCACTGTAGTAAAATTAAAAAAAAGAATTAGTAGATCTTCTAGACCAACTCAGGAATGGGCTATGGTTATGAACTTATAATCTGATGATCGACTATTTATAATCAACCAGGTGACCATCAAGCCATGTTGCTCAACACTTGTATTCATGTACAGTTTCGGTGCTTTCGCTGAAGCTTACAAGCAAGTTTGATGAAAGAGGCTGGCAACTTCAGCAACTGCAGGGTTTGAATTTGCAAGGATGTATCACCCCAATGTGAACTCCATCTTTGTACTTTACAGAAAGCACATCTTACAATATGATAATCCAATTTCTATCATTCTCATCTAACAGATCTCTGTTCATCAGTCTGCTCTCAATTTCAAAATCTCCTTCGCTGTCCTCTGCCTAAAATATGGCATATCATCCTATTGCCAAAAAAACAATCAAATCAACCTCAGTTACGCTTAAAATTTTAAAAATAGACATGACATAACAAGGTGACTTGCAAGCGCTCTACTCATTCCTTGAGGAAAGTTCAATTTTGGAGGACACTAAGTACATTTCCACACAAAAATTGAAGTGAACTGCTACACAGTGGCCAAGGAAAGGAAAGAAATGTGATGAATTTTATGTTAATATGACAGATGAGAAAACACTTTTCAAAACAAGGGTAAACAATAATAAGCTCACTTCTTGAAAATGTATCTGAGGAAAGCCCAATTTGACGCGCAGGAATATGATGCAGATGAATCATATAAATTGTGTCATTATCTTCGTAGCAATTAAATATCAGTACTATGTATGCCACTAGGCAGATGTCAGGCACAGACAAGATGAAAAGCAGGCAAATATGGAGCTTCTTTTACAAGCTACACTGAAGTGTTTACCTGGCTAAAGCAAAGTCCAATATCCCTGCTATAGAAGTCGGCATATTTAATCATGAACACACCACAATCAAACCTGTCCACGAGCAATTTATCATAATAATGAAAAAAAATTACATTATTCATCAACTAAGTAAAAAAATAATCTTGTTTCGTTATATGTGCACAGAGCCACAAAGTTTCAGAAGTTTATACAGCAAAGCTTTTACCCTATTTCACCGTACCTTCACCAATAGCATAACACCATGCAAAATATTGATGATGAAAAAACAGAATAACAGATATCTGAGTATATAATAATTGGTATGGGGGGACAAGGGAGGACTACTTTTGACAGATTAATTCAAGAATTGCTAGTTCAATTTCACATTAGTTCAGCTATATCAATTTGTTCTCTTATTTGCCAATATATTTTCAAGCTTTCACATTCACAATCACAAAAACTAAGACACTTCAAAGTTTCACAAGTTACCCATTTAACTGCTCTGGAAGTTCTGTGACGAATTCTTTCTCCCATGAGTTAAGATCAATATCCTTTCCAGACTTGTCCTTCACCTCATCCATAAAATACTTGGCCTACATTTATAACTTCAAAAAGAGTCATGCCATAGCAAAAAACTACAGAAACCAGAAAAAACTATGAACAAATCGATTATGTAGCTTAAATGCCACGCAACATGGGATGCAATCCTCAGAGAGCAACCGAAGACTATAGTTCCAAAATGATGATGTAACATAAATGGATTATTTTCCCAGCAAATTGGATGGATACTGCTCCACTCTCAAAAGAGTTGTTATATAAATTACAGTATTGTGATCTTACACGTACAGTTCCTCCTCTCCCCCACCGAAAAAAAAAAAAGAAAAATAGATTAGATGAGTCCTGACCTAAGTAATAGAATGAGGGAGTGGGAGTGGGAGTGGGAGTGTGGTGAATGCAATTAAGATTGCAAGACTTCTTAATTATATATACAGTGAATAAAATTATATGGAAACAGATTTTGCGGAAAAAGTTAAACATAAATATGACAAAATACAAATATGCATAATAGCTTTCATGATATATATTCAATAGGTGCAACAACCAGAGTTCAATTTTACAACACCTATCTATTCCACCTTTAATGCATCAATTAATTCATTTCCCCTTTCTCCCTCCTTCCTTTCTCTCCTTATTTTTCCCATAACTGCTACTTACAAACGTCAAAGCTATTTTGAGACAGTGATAGAACAGATATATAATACAAGAGAGCAAAAAAATATCCCACATATGCATGTATAATAGATCTAGCATGAACTACAGACAGCTGAACTTGTAGAAAAACGAAAATAAGCTATAAACTAACATACAGAAATTAAGTTCAGCCAGCTTAATAAGGAATTAAGCGTACCAGTGCATTCAGAACTTGATAATCATGACCACCAAGCGAATCAAGATACTGAAACTTTTCATCCTTTTTGTTGATTACTGCCAGACACCAATGGACTTCTTTGTGGATAGGCACAAAAATCTAAGAAAATTAAGTAACAGCACCATGAATGAATTAATTCAAAGGGATAAGGAGAGACTTTGACAAATAAAAGTAAAAAGCTTATAATGAAATGAAAATTCCCAGAAACATACTTTGTCACACTCTAAAAGACTATATCCGAGCTTTCTCTGTGTAGTCCATCTTCGAACTGATTGAAAATTGTAGCCACCCCGACCATTGAGCTGAGAAAGCACCAAGTGACAATACAAGGCTTTAGATAATTAGACTTAGAATCGCACTTCTAAATTTTAGGGGCAGTAAGTGTAATCTTCGTGGAAGAGAAACTATAACGTGCATTAGGTATGTCAAGCTAACAATTTAATAAATGGGACATGGTACTAAAGAATGGATCCATGAGCGATGAGCAAACCTTCTTGTAGAAGAAGGTATTAAAGAAATGGCACTTCAGAAACTTCTCTGGCGCCCTATTTTCCCTTTCTTTCAACAGCTCAAGATACACATTAATGACCTGCAATACAAGAATATATTTAATCACAGCCTCGGCGTATCTCCACCAAGTCTTATGAAATTCATGCAAAAAAATGCAGCAAAAATCACTTCATCATTAAGCCATGCTCCGGGCCTCAAACATTGTAGTATTTCTCCAGAAATATCAATGCCTGAATTCACATGAGTGGCCAAAACTTTTCTCCTGCAAATACCGAACAAATATAAGATTCTAGTAAAAAGCACATGAAAGACATCCAGTTCAATAGGAGAGGAATAACAACCTGTAGGAATTAGACAAGGCACGAGAAACCTCATCCTTTTCGTCACGAGTAAGAGGCACGAAGCACTCCTCAGTCACATCCTACAAGTAAGTACAACCTAATTAAAAACATATGACTAAATATGCAATTTCACAAATGATAGAACGGTAAAACCAAAGCCCACCTTCTTAATAGGCTCTTCTTTCTTTGGAGGCCGCAATAACTGCAACCCTTGAGCCCTCTTTTCTTGTAAATCTATATTAAAACTTATGTGGGCAAGCTTAGCATCGCTTTTCTTTGTATTATCATACCATCTCTTATACAGTGGCACCTCCGAATCATCAGTCATTCGGTCCAACAACGACAATCCATTATTCTTCAAATCATCAACCTTTGCCGCGTTGCTAACATCAGTGACCACAGAAGAATCTAAAGACCGCACTTCTTTCTCCACAACCCATTCTCCCCCGTTCCACCTTCTCTCCTGGGAATCCACAATCTCCACCTCTTCTATGCTAGAATCATCAGAGACAGCATCACAATCCTGGTCTTCGCTGCTATCAAGCTCAATCACCTCCTTCTCTTTCTGTTTCACTGGAATGATATGCCTGATAGATCTAAATGCCGAGTCCTTCAGTTTTTCCAAGTTTAAAAGCCGCGAGAGAAAACTAAATTTCCCCATTTGATCAGATGGGGATTCCCTAGAACCAACAGCAGCAGATACAGTATTCTTAGAAGAAGAACTTCCAAATCTATGGTTAACTGGGGCGTGAACTTTTCTCGGAAACCCCAATTTCCTATCCGGATACTGAGCAATTCTGGCAGCAAACGAGTTCGCCGCCGCCGCCCGATTAGTATCCTCCTTAGTTTGACTCATCGAAGCTGAAAGCTTCGGTTTTTTTGAGATGTGGCCGTGCGATTGATCAAACAAAAGGTTTTTGAAGTAATCGTCTCCTCGCTTCCTGTTGCTGGTTAGAGCCCCCATTATCCAAGCAACTACGCAGGTGAAAACCCCAGCCGTTGAATCATCGAAACGTTCGGTATTTTGCGGTAAAATCGGCGTGAGGCTTTTGAATTTGGGAAAAAAGGGTGTGCACGAGATGAGATTGATCGGAAAATTGTCGCGGATTTGAGGCGAATTAGGGTTTTTAAGGGAGAGGTTCGCTGGCAAGCAACTAATTTCAAGATTTTGCGAGCAATCGACGAAGGATTTGGCTTATGGAAATAGCTACGAAAAGGGATTTGGAATTATAAACTTTAAAATGATTTGTTAAACATAAATAGTGATATTGCACTCAGCATCTCAGATGATGAGATGAAGTAAATAATTCATCGCCTTTTCGGTTGCTAGAGTTTATTTATTTAAAATCACAATTAAAATCGAGATTAAATTACTTCGTACTCATATTTAAAAATGAATACTAATGTAGTAAGAAATTAAGTCATGATAGGTACTCTATTATTTCTTGAGTGTAAATCAAGCAATAACAAGAAGTCCGTTTATAATCTAAGAACACTAGGGTGAATTCATGATAGGGAATTCTACCGAGATAGCCATGCAGACGCACAAGGAGGAACCAGCCACAGCATGCAAGGAAGACGAACCGGCAAGAGGGTGAGAGAGAAAGCGGATGATCCCATCGCAAACAAGGAAGGAACATCCGAAGAGGAATGCGCCGAGGCCCGCCAAGTTCAAGGATTTCATATATCTCATTGGATTGGAATTGGAATCTATTTTATTTTAATGTTTTATTTCCTTACTTTTCGAACAATTACTTAGTTTTGATTTATTAAATCTTTTCAGATTTTCTTCTTGATTCATTCCCGAATAGCAGAGTTGAATCAATCAGGGTCCAATTCTATATATAAAGAGTTCACTAGAGAATCAAAAATCATCGAGAAATAAGAAACAAATCTTTTCTCGTAAACCCTAGTTTTCTCAACCCTAGCTTGCCGCTAGGTTTATCTTTTCCGTTCCACATTCACAAAACAGGTGCTCAATTCTCAACGATGGGACCCCAAGTCCTATCAATTCAACTCTCTAATGCGATCCGAGAAAAAAGTCAATAAAGAAAACTCAGAAAAGAGCTTATAATTATGCTAGACATAATGGTTTAATAAAATAAATTAAAAAGGAAATAATTCAAAAAGGAAAAATATTAATAATAATAACTAATAACCAATTCTAACGTGAGACACAATCTCCATATTTCTCCGGACGACTGTGAGCGTGAACTGGTCGTCACACCATCAACGCAAGCTCCTCTCGCTCCACTGTCTCGAACTCCTTTGTTCTCTCTTCTTCATCCGCGCCTGTTCTTCCCATCGTCATGTCTATCTCCGTAGTATCAGACTCTTTGTGGATAGGGGATAGGTTAGTGATACCCACATCATGGTTCTTGAACGAGGATTCCCGATCTGTTCACACTCTCAACAACCCATCCATTTATGGCACCTCTGCAATGCAACCACGTAACTCTCAAGGCATGATACCAAAGTACTCCATCCGTCTACGATTTTATTGTCTCATTTTAACGTGCATGCATGGGTTTTAAAAAATGTAAACAAAAGTGATGAAAAGAGTTAATAAAATGTAGGTCCCACTTTTATATACTACTCTCTTCGTCCCACAATAAAAGTCACTCTTATTGTGAGCATGAGTTTTAAGAAATATAAAGAATAGTTGGTAAAAATAAAGTATGACCCTTATTGTGGGACAAACCAAAATAATAAAGTGTGACTCTTATTGTGGAACGAAGTATGAGTTTTATACTAGTAGAATGTGGAGTGTGAAGTCCACAGGTGAGATTTTAAATTGTGGACATTCCAAAATAGCAAATTGGGACATCCCAAAATAGCAAATTGGGACATTATTTCATGGATGGAGGAAATATATTTATGCATATCATGTTCTCCTCGTCTTCACAATTATCCAATATCTCACCCTCGGGTGGCATGTTGTGATATAGTACTACATCACATCGTGCTCTAGTCTTCAGTTTCCGCCTCTCAAATTTACTTTGAGTTCGAGGGCATATTGATTTCCACATACGTTTCCATATTTGGTTTTTGTTTCACTAACATTCAAGGCAACTCAATATCACTTCCTAGCAAAACATTAACTTGTCTCTCATTATCTCGATATCACTTCCTAGCAAAATATTAACTTGTCTCTCATTATCCGTATATGCGAAATAGGAAAATAAATTGTACTATCATCTTTAATCAAATGAATGGGATGATCTTGACTCAAGTTGTCTACATCTATCGAAATTATAATTATATAAAATTGCATATATGTCTGAATGAAACATTGCGAGGATTACCATGATACATTGTCTCACCATATAAGATTTAACACACATAATGAATATTTGGAATTTTGAAGTTACACGTGTAGCGACCCTTGAGCGATGCATGGTAATCCACCAAACTGCAATCGATCTTTTTTAGGTTGAAATATTCTATAGCCACCCAAAAAAATCTAGAAACTAATGATGCGCAATATCTCAAAAGCTTTGTATTATGCAATATAAAGTCGAATATAGATTTCAATTTCACATTTTAAAAATGACATGAAGAATCAATAGCCAAACAAGACAAAAGAAAACAACCATTTCACACCCCCACAATTAGGATTGTCAATTCAGTTATCTTGTATCGGGTAAACCCGATACGACCTGAAAATTATTGGGTTTTGGGCACCCGATACCCGAAAAATCAGATAATGGGTTCGTGTTCAAATAGTGATTTTTCTGTAAATTCGAGTATCAACTATTATCCGATTTTGACCAACTCAAATTCAATTAGCAATTAGGGCTTACCCATTTTTATTTCGTGGTTTTCCTCTCTTGTCTCTATTCTTTCTCTCCCGACGGGGGCGACGACAACTCTTCTTCCATTTCATGATGACGCCGAGCTGTGGTCTATATTGATCTCCCACTGTTTCCGCTCTCCTCCTCTCTCAAATTCTTCTAATCTTGTGATTGTAGTCTTGAATTTTTACATTTTTGAGAGGCCATTAATCATTATACTGTGTCAATCGCATCTTAAGACACTTCATTGTAAGTCTTGAAATTTTGACATTTTTGAGAGGCTATGTCAGTCGCGCACGCATCAACTAAACTTGGGTGCAAAATACATTTTGTTAATAAGATATCATGGAAATAATACCATCACCTTCGGCTGGATTTTGAACGATGTGTTCCCGTTTTCATGCACCAAGGCAACAGCCTTATTTTTTCATTGACTGATCATATTCATATATACACAATGTAACTGCACAAACTGTAAGAAAAATAGAGCTATTGATGCGACTCTGGACAAAAACAAAACTGAACTCACTCAACTACTACACCTTAAACTAGAGACGTATGATATATAGCAACTTCCTTAATGTGGTTAAAAAAGTTCAACCAATACCATGAGCAGCTACTAATAACCTTTAAAAGAATCAGATAAGCTGCACTACAGCTGCAACTCGTAGGGTTCCATTTTGGAGTAGATTGCTGAGCTCATCGAATAACAAAGCTGTACGCCAACCCCATCCTTTTGGAGCTTTTGGTAGAAGCGTGCCCGTTTGTTTATAGCTCCCAAAAACCATCACCTCTCTCTTCGACGGGCATATCAACTGAAATCTCAAGAGAGAAAAAAAAAACCAACTAGTGAACAACACGAGCCAGTTAACTAATGGTACAATATCCTTGAAACAGCTTTGTTACTTCACCTGATATCTAGCAGTAACCTTTTCCCTAGAATCAACATACATATGGACCTGAGATCATAAAAGAGAAGATATGGTATGGATTACGTTTTAATAACATAATATGATCATTTTACATTACTTAGGAGTTTAAATTACAAATATGCAAGACCAATGATATAAAGGCTCAAGTCTCAACATTATCCAACAATCTTCACACAATAATTTATCATGTGTTTGACCTTATCATAAGATTCCGTTAATCATTATAGTGACCAGCAGTGACAATGAATTTACTTATTTATGAAATAAGTAAGATACTGAAAAAATAGTATTGTTCAGACCTCATCTGAATACAGCAACAAAGTGTTCATTCAATCTTTCTAAATAGCACACAAGGGAGGTATGGAAGCTCTGAAAAATAAGACGTCACTGTCTGCGAGCATCATTGGTAATCTTTGTTGTCAGCATGTTTCAGAGAATTTAAGGGGATTTCATTTTAGATACCATGCTTCCTAAGCCCTTACAGACCAAGGTTTGCCAAGAATGTTAAAAGTCACATTTCAGTAATATGGTCCCGATAACAGAGCCCCAAAATGTGTTTTAGGATTGTGTCTGCAGCCCAGAATGCACCATACAAACATGACTTTTGAGTACCTTTCTCAGTGGATCGTTGATTTCTGCCTTGCGCCGGTGAAGAAACAAGCCTGAGTAACATGCAATAAGGAGAGAACAGCATTGGAACAAGGCATTTCTTCAAAGGTATAATTTCGTTTATTACAAAAGGTTCAAGCATAATACCAAGTGTACGGCGTCCCTGTGGATCTTCATCACTAAAAGCCTGGACACTAACCTTTGAAATCAAAAAAGATTTTTGAAAAAAGTAAATAAAATAATACAAAAGCAAACATTACTGATGGATGAATAATTACATAGCAATTTTAACAGATTTGAAAGAGAAAATGTATTTGTCAAACCTTCCACAGGGAACCTGCATAAAATGCTTCAGGTGAGTGCTTGACTTGGCCATCACAGAGTCTATGCACATCCTGGAATTCGACCCTGAAAAGCCAGCAGCCGATGATCAGAAAACATACAATTACTCTTATCTGATCAACTACAAAATATCAGACATTTAGATAATTCGAAAGTTATATATGAATAAAATCAATCAAACATAGAATAAATTTATTCGACTGTAATGCATAGGTTCAACTACACTCCAGAACAAAACTGAAGAGAAATATAAGGCTTTAATTTTCTAAAAAGTATATGAGTTGCCAAAAAAGTAGATAGGACCAGTTAGACAACTATCATCGACTGTTGAAACATCAGTCGGACTGTATTACCATGAAATGGAAGGGAGATTCTTAAAAGGACAAAACAGAATGGATATGCAAGAACAAGGTACAACTTACGCAAAACGAAGTGGTGGGAAGTGATTCAAAGGTGTTTTCAGGTCCAATGGTATAGAACTATTTGCATTCTCCCACTCAACCCCCATAGCATGCTCTGGTGAGTCTATCAGTTGCATAGGAATGCCACTGGTAGTTAACCCAGTTGATCCAGGGGTTAAAGATCCCACCTGCCTGCTCTGCTGACCTGTCTCAAATTCTCTTCCTAGATGCACCTCATGCACATTAGTGGCGTCGTTTGATCCCATACTGAGCCCAACCAAAACAGTTAACCCATCCCCAGCAAGGTCCGCATTGCTGTCAGGTCTATTATCTGGTCCATCATTGGCAGGAGCTTGCTGACTGTTTCGGTTGCCAATTCCAAATGGAACACGAGAGAAGACATAACGAGTTGGTGGCCAAGTAGCTACAGGCGCAAATGTATTTCCACGGCCAATGCCTGCAAGTCCATCAATAGGGCCTCTGTCATGTACACGGACTGGCCTAAAGAGGCCGTTTCTTTCCCCTTGAGCAGAACTATTGCTATAGACATGTCCAATTTCATTTGGGGGTAGATTATTGTGCTCATGATCTTGCATGTAGTACCCAGGTGCAGTAACTCCAGTTGAGTATCCAAATGGCTGTCTGCACATACATGCAATACTAACGCGGCAGCAGTTTCTGCATGTATCAGCACCAACTTCTTGCACTCTTTGGCTTAAGAGCATCTATGAAATGCAGACAATGATGAGTAGTTTCTGAATAGATGAAACTGTGTCTAAGATTTCAGTACAGAGGAAATATAAATAAATTATCAAAAGTGGGTGTCTTAGCAAATACAAGTTCCAAGAATGCAAAAAGTGAAAATAAATGGACTGAACGTTAAATAGCGTAAATAACTAAACACAATGAACTGAAGCCAGCGTAGATAGTAAGATAAGCAAGTGTGCCATACGTATGGACAGTTAACATTGTCAACTGAGTAGTATTATATTTAATAGACGAGAGTATATGCAAGAAACCAGTGATATACCTGCAGCCATAAACCATCATTCACTGCTTTGCAAGGGAATCCCATTTCTTCAAGATGTTTTCTTGCATTTATGAGGGCCTCAAAGGACATATTACAGTATAAAAGAGAGCCACCTTCAAAAATGTTGACAAAAGAATCATAGTCTTCTCTGCTCATCCCACAGAGCCGTTCTAGGCAACGTTTTACCTCTCTTCTGCCCACAGTCCTGCCACCCCATGTCAAAGATGACACATTACATCTTTCCCATTCATTAGGCATCAGCATATTACAGGAAGAGTTCATCGACAAGCAGTGCATTTGATTTCCTGGTGCCCAGCTCCTGTTCAGTTGGCAGCATGGATCTCCATCCGGAGGCCCTTCTAACGCCAAACCACTGCCTGCCAATTCACTCTGTCCAACAGTTGAATAAGAACATGAAGCACTAATGTCATCCACATAAAGTGTATTGCTTGATGAAGGGCATTGACGGCTACAATCATAACTTGAATCCAAATTAGATTCACCATATAATGTTCGGGCTTCACCAAAGTTGCCGACATTAGAATGAGAATCCACTATGGAGTCGGCAAGCTCCACCAAAATTTTACGAGCAGTGTCCTGGCCTTCAGCTTCATCTTTTGATTTTCTGTGCTCTTTTTTAGTTTCCGGCAAAGCATTAGTGCTTTCATCACCAACATATTTTCTGCTTACTCTTGAAGAATCAGCACTATCTATGACCTTGCAACCTACACTGTCCTGCTCATGATTTTCTTTGCAAAGTGTGCCTTTTGCAAGAAGAGTGTATAGTGCCAGTTCAAATCTTCCAGAATTTGGGGGGGGGGGGGGGGGGGGGACAAAAAAAGAAAGAAAGAAAAATTAGAAGATATTCAGCCTTCCTAATAACTTTTGAATTACTTCTGCAGTTCTCCTCACCGTTTCTCTTCATTGGGCACCCATAACTCGTCTGAGGTGAGTAAAGCAAGCAATGTTTGAGAGGAAAGTTTTGGGAGGACCTGACACAGATAGGAGACTCTTAGAAAAGAGAAGGTATACCTATATTCTGTCACCATTCAGAAGGTAAATGAAAATAAATTTTTAAAGCTAACAGCATTGCAAATTTACAGAATCAGGAGATTGGCGCATTTACCTCTTTCAATTCTTGAGCCCCACTTTGACAAAGGTAGCCCCAACAAGCATTTCTAACACGTGCCCCATGTGAGCCATAATCTTGGCTCTCCGCAAAGACCTGCATATCAAAGATTCCATTATAAATGCTTATATCCAAGTGACTAAATGCTATAATTGCTATTATATCCAAAAGGATTCAGACCTGGTATGTTAAGAAGTTGGTAGACCACAATTCAGAAATAATGAAGTCTGTGCAAATAGCACATAAATCCTGTAGGTAAAGGCAGTGCACAAAGACCACGATCAATTGTCAATACAGGTCTAAGAAACAAGCTTAAACGATGCTTGCGGAGCAGATAGTTAAAAGATAACCAGCATTTCCCCGCAATGAGAAGGAAGATCAATCACAGAGCTATTGGCAATGATAACAGCTTCAAGTTCAGCTATTGGACCCACATCAGCCTCACCACATAATTTACAAATATATTGACACCCACAAAATTTAGTCACCTTATTTATTTGCATTTAGGAAAAATCAAAAAGAAAGTTGGTTGATGATGAAGTGAAACATAGTTGGTGAGACGCTCCCCTCCAACCAATAAGTCCGAGGTTTGAGTAATCTAGGGTGTGTGTGTATGCAAATCTAAAAAAAAACATGTTTGAAAAGGTATGATGTTAAAAAAAAGGATGAGCCCGTAGTAACTGAAATCAGTGGTTAAAAAAGATTATATTCTGTGGTGATGTTTAATGGATAAAGTTCTGACAACTAATGGAACTACCACACTTCTAAACAAAAGGAATGAAATACTATTCTTGGAGAACTAAGCACAAACGCTACATAAAGACCAGGACAATTTTTGGTTATGCATATTCAGTCCAATAATCGAGTTTGATATCCACAGGGGCAACTATAAATGTGTATCACACTAAATTATACAAGATCATTTATTCAAAGGTGAGACATACACATTTGGTTGCCATTAGTTACCTGAAGGTCAAGAAAAGAAGCAGCTGCTAGAACACGAAAAGCGTTATTATCATTGAGCTTGGGATAATGACCATAGAGGTAGGCCAAAGCTATATCCATCGCTTCACCATTGACATTGCTATCATCCACATTCAGGGTTAAAAGTGGAGCGTTGGCTTCTTTCCAAGGTCCCTGGAGCATGTTCCTGCACACAACAGTTTAGATAGATGTCGAATGCGATCAAGTGCAGGAGGCATAATTCACTCCAGAAAAACAGGAAACAATAGACATAAAGTAATTGAAACTTCATTTCCAACCTCAATTATATAGTTATTGCAGCTGCAGAACGAAGACGTGTTTGAACAGATTACGCAATTCTGGAATGAAGACGTACCGAAAGTAGGAACTCCGGGAGAGTATGAGGCGATGGAGGTGATAGGTGGATCCCATGGCGTTCAAAACGACGTCGGAGAACACGCCGTTGTTAAACCCTTCCAACTGGATATGATCGCAGAGCGAGGCCAGGTTGCAATCCAACGCGGGGCGGCGCATCTCGCCTCCGCCGCGCCTCTCCGCCGCGCTGCTGCTATCGATATTATCCGGGTGGGAGTGCTCCTTCGTCATCTCCACCGGCCCGCCGCCCTCGCCGCGGTGGTTGTATCGCCTGACGGAGAAATGCTGCGGTTGCGATGGCAATAATTGTGGCGGCGGAGGCTCCATAACATATGCATACGATGAATTGTGTGCGCAGATGCAAATTCAGTGGAGAATTTTGGAAAATGAGGATGCATGCGACACAGAATTGGTTCCAGATTTTATGAAGTGGGGCATTTCATATTGTGGAAGAAAGCAATTGAAAGTTTTGGATTTTGTGGTGAATTGGCCCATATTTCTTGTTTTATTATTGATTCAACCCTGGACTTTTGGCATCTACTACAAGTAGTCCACCTCACATTTTGATTGATACTACTAGTGAAAAGATTGAAATCTATACTAGTGAGTATACATAATTTTTTAAGTTCATGCAGACCCTTAATTATTTTTATATATGTCCAAATTTTAGAAAAATAAATACTTATATAACATGAAAATAATAAATATGTAGTTGAATAATTTGGCCTTGTATAAACTACCCTTTCGATCCTTTTCATGTGACACATTTCTTTTTCGCACGTGTTTTAGGAAAATCATAGCAATAAATGTTAAAGTACGTGTAAACTAAAGTAAATGTATTTTAACATTTATTATGATTTTCTCATCTATATTAGTCTCTTTCTTACTTTAGTTTCTATATATTTTAACATTTAATATGATTTTCTCAAAACATGTGTGAAAAGACATGTGTCACGTGAAATAGGACGGAAGGAGTATGTTTTAATGTTGAGAAGTTCTATAAATTATACAACCTTCTCTCATGCTTCTTTTCCATCAGCAACTCCCTCTCTTTAAGGATCTAATCAACTTTAAAATTCAGTGCAGAATGCAATCGAAAATAGTATTTCCACTCCACATTATTTGTTCTATATTTATTTGTCATCTATACTCTATACGGTTTTGATAATTTATGATTTAAATAAATTTTACAATTTAAATCCCTGCACAATTATTGTAGGAGATTCTCTTACTACTATTCAATTTTTAATACTCTCTCTATGTTTAACAAGGTTGATTAAAATCTATTTTTTTATTATGTTTTTATTTACTTCTAAAAGAAAATACTATAGGAACTTCTTTATGTTGGAAAATTGAAATTATAAAGTGTATAATTATGAAGAAAATGGCTAAACCTAACTAAATAATCACTTTAGATATTCATTTTAAATTGTTAATTGAATTATATTTTAAAATAAATGATTAAAAAGATACAACTCATGGAGTATAACTTTAAATTTTCCACACAAAGAAGTATTGAAATTAGAGTTATAATTTATTAAAAATACAATACAAATATAATACAGTTATAAATATTAATTTAGTGGAAATATTTGCTCAAAAATTAGTTTGAACAATAATGGAACGGCGCCGTTTTATGTACCAATCCAACTGAAGGTCCAAATTGGAACGTCAATCATCACCATTACTGCATTTTATCCTCAAGGTTTTAAAAAACCCAACTATACAAGAAACCAATTCAGTCTAATCAGGTATATTCGGGGTTCGTCTGTGTTTTTTTTTCCTGAATGGAAGAGTAATGGATGCAACTGCAGAAATGAGAGCGAGTAGAAATGGACTCCACCCTGTTCACTAAACCCACAACTTTCTATTCCCTCACCAAAATGGCTGCGCAGAAATTTTCTCACAGGGTAGGAATACTTAGATATTCCATTCAGCATGCATAAATTTATGTGCTCTTTAATCCCGTTTAAATCTTTTGTTATCTCTCTATTCTTGGTGTAGTTTGGATTGTGGAAATTGATTGTGCAGAAATAGGGGATTAATTTTCATAGTGTAGTTTATGGGGTTGTAATGGGAATTAAGGAGACATTGTGTAATGTGTTTTTCTTAGCTAGTTGATGCTGAATATCCTTTGTAGGTGAATATAGTTTTAAGTGGATATCTATTAACTCTTTAGTTCATTCTCTTCAGAGTTTATCGCATTTCTAACGATTGATCAAATGCTTGTTATAAGTTTTGGTTTGAATGCAGAGTTGATTTTACATGTACAGAAACAGCTTGGCTTCTTTCACTGTGAAATATTAACTGTCAACGTCGTCTCTATAATTGGAGCATCTAATATGGATTCTCTAATTTGGTCAGGCTCCGTTGCTACAAAATTACTCATATTTTAGGAATACAAATGCTTCCAGCCTATTACATTCACGAAGAACCTCTTCATCGAGAGTCTTATCCCTCTTAAATGTGACCCGCTATTCTACTTGCTCTGGTCAAGAATATTGTTCGTCATCAAAGAGAAGATCACGTGGTCCTGTCATGGCAGCAAAAAAATCTGAAGGTTTTCACGAGTATATGTATATATCATGATTTTTGGGCTAACGTATTGTATTGATATCATAGTTGTTTCTCTCCAGGGGAAAAACAGGGAGATGGCAAATACAAGCACACAGTCGACCTTCCTAAAACTGCATTTGGCCTAAGAGCAAATTCTGTTGTAAGGGAGCCTGAAATACAAAAATTATGGGATGAAAATCAGGTGTTTGAGAGGGTTACCAGCAGGAATACTGGGGTAACTTCCTCTGCATCTTTCTTTGTTGCATCTAACTCTTCTCCATTGGATGATCTGGATCTCTAGTAAGTAAACACCGGCTGATACTGATTAACTCATCAGGGAAGCTTTGTGCTCCATGACGGGCCTCCTTATGCAAATGGGGATTTACATATGGGACATGCCTTGAATAAGATTTTGAAGGATATTATCAACCGCTATAAGGTCATTTTGGACTGTTAATTTTGTTTTTATGTTGATACACATGAACAAGACAGAATTTTTGGGATATTCTTGAACTTTGTGTATTTTCCTTTCATGAATGCTTGTAGGCATTTTTATATGACTGTGTACCGTCGCTTTTTCTTGAAAATTTTGTGTGCCTAACAAACGTATGTTTTTCCCAGCTTCTTCAGAATTTCCAAGTCAGTTATGTGCCTGGTTGGGATTGCCATGGGTTGCCAATTGAACTGAAAGGCAAGTGTCACCAGTCTTCCTTTATGAAACCCTTGGAATTTTTTCCTGGATGATTCTACTAAACTTCTGTAACTTGGAAATTCTCTAATCCTCAGGTTTGCAGAAATAAAGCCATAACAGATCGCTTTTAAGACTTAGAGTGTAGAACTGTAGGTATAAATTCTTTGTGTTTATATCTAGACGAAGTTTAGGGTCTGATCTAAGATTGCAAGGTTTAGTAGGAATTTAGGTAATTTTTGATATGCATGAATTTGACGGCATTAAGTAGATGCATATGGGGGCTGAATCTATTCTCTAATTACCAACATGGTTTGTTCATCCAGTCAAGTTTTAGGTTTGTTTGCTAACAATAGGTAGTGCGGTGGGATGACAAAGCTTGTTGATTTGTTTCAGTTTTGCAGTCTCTGGATCAGGATGCTAGAAAGGAGCTCACACCACTAAAATTGAGAGCAAAGGCAGCAAAGTTTGCTAAATCAACTGTCAAGAATCAGCTGGCAGCATTTAAGGTTATATTAAATCAGCAGAATAAAAAGAAAAGTTTCTGCTTCAATACTGTGCTTCTTAGCAGGAAATCATACTATTTGTCCATCGAAGCTCCACTATATTCAGTTGGTTGAATTTCATCTGTTGCTTCCATGTGTTTCGTCTTAATTTTATTTGTTTAATTCATGCATCTCGATATATCGAGTTCTTAGATAGAATTACATGGCTAACCATGGCTGCTAGGCTATTGGTTTCCATCTAAGTCAAAATGTTTTTGTCTAAATCACTAAAAGTACTTTTGTTATGTGTTGGGTAATTTTTGAAAAACTGTGTAAAAGTGAAATATCCCCCCCCCCCCTCCCCCGTATGGATTTATCTTCAGTGGATGACAAATGTTATTACAATGGTTACAGCGGTATGGCATATGGGCAGACTGGGAGAATCCATATCTCACTCTGGATCCAGAGTATGAAGCTGCTCAGGTATTTTATGTCCCTATATGAATGTATCTATATCTTAACTATATAGTTTAAGCTTCTCTGTAATCTTCAATTCATATTCCTACTGTTTCTGGAGTGTTCTCATCATCTTTCCCTTTTGGTCTACACAAACTATGCTAGATTGAAGTGTTTGGGAAAATGGCGTTGCAAGGGTATATCTATAGAGGAAGGAAACCAGTACACTGGAGTCCTTCGTCTCGAACTGCTCTTGCAGAGGCTGAATTGGAGGTACTGAATCTTTTCTCTTCACTCATCTTCATCATTTTGGTATCCATGACTGACTAAGGAGAAAATTTTAGAATTGCTCAAAACTTTCGCTTTTAAGCTTAATCTTGACTATTTATGATCTTCAGTATCCTGAGGGGCATGTTTCAAAGAGCATGTATGCCGTTTTCAAATTAGTCTCTGGCACAACTTCATGTAAACTGTTAGAGGATTTCTTGCCCAATTTGGGCTTGGCCATATGGACTACAACTCCATGGACTATTCCTGCCAATGCTGGTAAGAAATTCATTCCTGCTGCTGTTATTTGTTAGCATCATCATCAAAATGAAAAGTCCGTGTATCATTTTGCAATACATACAAAGCTTGTTTTTGATATTTTCTTCTTACTTGCTTCTTTTTATTTACATTTCAAAAGCTGCTATATAAATGATGTTTTTTCATCCTTCAGCTGTTGCTGTGAATTCAAAGCTTCAATATGCTGTTGTTGAAGTTCATTCCAATTCTGTGGAAACTATTGGATCTTCAGCCAATAAAGAGAAACAAATTGGAAGAATCTTGAAGGAAAATGAAAACCTGCACTTAATTGTTGGATTAGACCTTGTGACAACTCTAGAAGCAAAATGGGGTGTGAAGCTTACTGTGAAGGCAACAGTTACAGGTGCAGAGCTAGAGAATTGCAGGTATGTTCACCCTGTTGAGAGTAGAGAATGCCCAGTCGTCATTGGTGGGGATTACATCACGACTGAGTCAGGAACCGGGCTAGTTCATACTGCTCCTGGTCATGGACAAGAAGATTATGTGACTGGCCTTAAATATGGTTTGCCGGTCCTCTCCCCAGTAGATGATGAAGGGAAATTTACCGAAGAAGCTGGACAATTTAATGGTCTTGACGTACTTGGAAACGGCAATATTGCTGTTATTGAGTGCTTGGACGAAAACTTATCAATGATTATGGTTGAGCCATATAGTAAGTTCGTTCTTGCCTTCGTGATCTGCCTATTTATTCTTTTCTTCTCTGCTCGTATGACGATAATTAAATTTGTTGTATGATCTTCTCCTGACACTTAACAAATGCAGATCACAAGTACCCATATGATTGGCGAACAAAGAAGCCCACGATTTTCAGGGCAACTGAGCAATGGTTTGCTTCAGTAGAAGGATTCCGTAAGACTGCAATGGATTCGATTAGCCAAGTAACCTGGATTCCTTCGCAGGTAATTAGCCAGCCTCCGAATGTGCTACGTTCTGTTTGTCTCTAACTTGTAAAGACTAAGTGCAATGATAAGTCTGGGTTGGATATATTTTTTTAATCTTATCAAGCTTCACTGTCACTTAGCTCATATTGTATTAATAGGCAGAAAATCGAATTTCGGCCATGACTTCAAGTCGTTCTGATTGGTGCATCTCGCGGCAAAGAACTTGGGGTGTTCCAATTCCAGTTTTTTATCACGTGGAATCGAAGGAACCATTGATGAACGAAGAAACTATAGATCATATCAAATGTAAGGGCTATCAGCTGTTCAGTTTTTCTCATATATGTGTTTAATTAGTTATTGACCGTGATGTATTTTTCTTGGAATTTTACCTATACAATTGCAATGTATAAAAAATTCCTGGCTCTGCTCTCTTCATCAATACACTGTAAAACATACTTTGTTGGTTGCATACTTATCTAACACTTATTTATTTGGCAGCTATAATATCTCAAAAGGGGAGCGATGCATGGTGGTACATGAAGGTAGAGGAATTGCTTCCAGAAAAGTATCGCGACCAAGCATCAAGCTATGTAAAAGGAACAGATACAATGGATGTTTGGTTTGACTCAGGTATACAACCATTCTGGTGATTAGTATATTTTGATTTATATATTTACAAGGCTATGACTATTAAGTAATGCCTATTACATTTCTGATGTGCATACTGCCCACTAGACATATTAAAAAAAAGTAAGATAGTGCTGATTGGATTTTAAAGGGCGCATCTCCATTTTATGCTGGCATTCAAACAGGATGTCTGCTGAGGAGGATGCATTGGGGATTTTTTTCTTTTATGGTGATATGGGAATCCATTCCATATATTTTTTTCTTGCTATATTTTATTGCTTGAGTGCGTCCAATTATGGATATTTGTGCACACAATATTATTAAATCAGCTACAAATGTATAGGTTTTCCCTTTTGCACGTGATTTTTGATCAGTGTAAAGAGCGCTCACCATTCTTTGAAGATTGAATACTAACTAAATTGCTTTATTGTAGGTTCTTCATGGGCTGCAGTACTGGGTAAGAGAAATGGTCTTAGTTACCCTGCAGATTTGTACCTCGAGGGTACAGATCAGCACCGTGGCTGGTTCCAAAGTTCGTTGCTGACAAGTATTGCTGCAAATGGTAAGAAGTGTACATTTATCTGCAACAATGTATCTAATGTGACAATATAGTAGTACATTTCTAGTTGACTATTACCACTGGATATAATCCTAGTATGCCGCGTTTTGTTTAGTCTTAAAAAGTTCCGATTATGTAAGTTGAAAGTGTTTTATGAATAATCACTTCCTGCAGCAAGAAGGCATGTACTTTAGGTTAAGCTGTTGATTGAAGTGATTTTTGTGACAATGATACTAGATTTTGTTTGTTGTCCGTGGCATGTCTTTAGTCTTTCTTTTGTTAGAGGCTTATATTCCTAAGAATGTTACTTTTAAAATTGCAGGAAAGGCTCCATATCGTGGCGTCATAACCCACGGATTTGTACTTGACGAGAAGGGTTTCAAGATGAGTAAATCTGTAGGCAATGTTGTCGACCCAAGAATTGTGATTGAAGGAGGAAAAGGCCAGAAGGTAGGAATGACCATATGCTGCTCAAGAGTTTATATTTTACGGACCTCTGAATTTTACCTTGATTGCCTTCAATAGGAGGGCTTTGGTGCAGATGTACTTAGGTTATGGGTCTCCAGTGTAGATTATTCCGGTGATGTCATGATTGGAAATACAGTCCTTCGTCAAATGTCGGACATATACAGGAAACTAAGAGGAACCTTGCGATTTCTCCTGGGGAACTTGCACGATTGGAAAGTATGCCATCTCTTTAAGATCATGTATTATTCTTTTAAACGTCTGGCTACTGTTGTCTTAGATTGTAGACTTTGCGATAGATATGTAGCTATTCATCGACCCTTTATGATTGCCCTTGTTAATTTTATTGGTTTCTGCAGGCTGATTATGCTGTTCCATATAGTGAGCTCCCGATGATAGATCAGTATGCGCTGTTTCAACTTGAAAATGTCGTGAAGAACATCAAAGAGAGCTATGACAATTACCAGTTCTTCAAGATTTTTCAGGTATATTCTGTCACTGATTCACTGCTATCAATTCTGTTCAACCTCATTCGTAGAAGTACAGCTCTAGAAAATATATATTACAGATATTCAAATTTGAATTATGTAATCCTCAGATTTTATTTTCTACCATAACAGATCATTCAGCGGTTTGTTGTTATTGATCTCTCAAGTTTCTACTTGGATGTCGCCAAAGATCGACTTTACGTCGGGTTAGCATTTATCTCATTTCACTCCTCACCACTGTTGGTGCCTAGGAAGAAATTCATCACTTAATAGTAATTGCTTTCCAATCCTCATTTTGTCAACACTTTCAGGGGAACCACGAGCTCTACAAGGAGGAGTTGTCAAACAGTCCTTGCTGCACAGCTGCTTTCCGTGTCAAGGGTGCTTTCTCCTATATTACCGCATTTAGCTGAGGACGTATGGCAGAATCTTCCTTTCCCATTCACTACAGCCGAAGGCCATGTTGCAAATTTTGTCTTTGAGGCAGGGTGGCCCGTGCCGAACGAAAGACATCTTGCATTCCCAGAAGACGACGTCATCTTTTGGGGGAAGATTCTTGAGGTGGATTTTTAGCATATATTTTGACAAGACACTTATATCATGTCATAATCTAATTCAAGCTGACTTTCCCAGCTGAGAAATGAGGTGAACAAAGTGCTCGAGGTAGCTCGTACACAGAAGTTGATTGGCTCTAGTTTAGAGGCGAAGGCCTACCTCTATGCATCTGATGATGATCTGGTTTCCAGACTGGTTAGCTTGTGCTCGTCCGATAATGAGGCTGACACGTTGCATCGGATCTTCTTGACGTCTCAGGTACACATTATGTTGCCATAGTTGAATGAGCAAGACTATAACTGCATCCGCTGTAATTATCTGTATTCTGTCCAACTCTGATAAGAAATTTTCCATGTGCTGAATATGCAGGTTGAGATTCTTCGCACCATAGACGATGTGAAAGAGGATGATATAGCTTGCAGCGGAGAATACCTTATTGATGACACAAGCAAGGTGTGGATCGGTGTGTCTCGTGCAGATGGGTCAAAATGTGAGAGATGTTGGAATTTCTCACCCCAAGTTGGTAGTTATGACGACCACCCATCGCTTTGTAGCCGGTGTCACAGTGTCGTCAGCCACCCAATTCCTGCTCTTGCTGCAGCTAGTTAGACATTTTCCAATGTCGTGGCAGGCCTTCGGGTTGTGGCTAGTTTCTGGGGCAGGTGGTGGAGGTATAATAAGTCCGTGGAGCAATGCACAATTTTTGTTCTGAAACAGATTCATCAATCTGCACATATTTGAAGCTTAATTTTTTGCCACTCTCTCGATACTCTACGTTTTGAATTTTTCTCATTTGAGAAGTAGTAACATGATATTCACAGGAAATACAGCCCAAATATTATGTCTGGAACAAATTCTATTTGCAGAATGTTATTCATCTCGACGGGTTTAATAATTTATACACCTCGCGAATTAAAAAGAAAAATCTTATAAATTCTAGCAAACGCATGTTAAATCCGATAAACATACCAAGCGCTAAAAATAATTATAGATGCTCAAAATTTGCCAACTTGATACAAGCAATTATTTCTCAAGGCAATGGGATACAAATTAGTAATCCATGTCGACTGAACTAATGATAGAGAAAGCGCGCTCAAACAATTACAAGATAAGTTGGGATCTCGTACATGCTAAGGCTATACGGGTTTACAATAATATGCAAGATCACACAGATTGTTGCAATAGATTCGAGCCCTCTTCATCATGCGTTTGTATTTGTAAATCCTGCAATAAGCAAAGAAGAGTTGCCATACTTTAAATACTACGAGTTGGTTAGCAGAGGCAAGTTTTAGGCACAATAAGATTAGTGCAATATATGGCGGAATGTAAAATTGTGGGTTTCAGTTGATGTTATGTATGCAAATCTGGTAAGAAAAGCATTTGTGGAGTTATAGATTTGACATCATGTTGCTAATTAGAGATAAAAACTCTGGGTGTTGCATTTCTTTCGTACCTGACATTCATGTCAGAGATTAAACAACTGAAATAGATTTTGATAGCACATGCAAGCTAATCTAAAAAAAGCACAAATGAACTGACAGATTTTATTCAGCATGTGAGTAAAAAGTGTATTCAATAAATAAAACATCGTAAGTACCTGCGTTTGTAGTAATTGAACTGGTTGTTGGTCTTGGGACATTGGGTACGCTTGCGGTTGAGACATCCGATAATAAGGCTCTTTAAGATCAAGTTTTCCGGATGATGTCTGGAGTATTCCTCCTTGTTCTGCACCAGGCCCCCACATTTTAGCTATTGAAACAAAAAAAAAAGATAGTTAGTGAAGGAAACTCAACAAGTACAAAAACTGTGGTAATGCTGAGAATGAGTTTTAGAACCCACCAGACAATGTTAGGTTAAGGGTATAGCTCTGAGCTTTATGGGCTACCATATGGAGTCGGCCTGTTATCTCTTGGCCAGGCATCACATATATAGGTTGGGCCAGAACACAACGAAGCTGGTACCAGTGCGTTACAGGGGCACCTGGAGCAGTTGTTAGCCACCTTTGTACAGTGCTGCCAATGAGGTAAAGTGACGAGGTAAGAATGAGCCAGACTCGAGGTACTGATGTGCACACAAATGTTGCAGTGAACTAACTACCTCCCACCAAACAATACGTCAAACCAACAGGCCAATCCATGCACTCTGGTGCCGGTTGAAGATACAAACCTCAATGGAATGTCAAATTCATACAGATCTTCCTCCTGTTAATTGTGACATTTCAACCATCAGCTTAGAATTTTGTTTGGCCACATAAGTACTTTTTCTTTTGTTTGTGGAGTTGTTTCTATAGAAGATCTTAGAAATGTAGTATCATGTATGCAAATATGATATATACAAGCAGGTAGAGGAGCCAGTGGCATTTACCTTAGCAGAGGTGAAATCTATCACATGTGAGATTGCAGGAGCCACCAATAACCTAGGATCAAAAGCGTCCACAACTGGCTGCAATTTCTCAGAGGAGTCAAATTTGAATATGATCACACATATTATATGGACAGATTATCCCTAACTATTCTGAATCCAAATAGGTGAAAGAGTGTAGGATGAATGGTAGAGAATAACAGCAGCGTGATTATAGTAAAGAATATAAAAGAAGACCCAAAGCTTGGTTTTTACATATCTTGAAGCCTCCCATAAGTTAATACAACAGTCAAAACACATCCATAATTCACCTGAGAGCTCTGGGATCAATCAAGCAAGAAGAATCAAGGAATTCAAGGAAGACGAAGACGAAACTATTTCTTGTAATCTAAATAGTACTCCCTCTGTCTCACCATAAGTGAGACATATCTTTTGGGCACGAAATTTAAGAAAATAATGTTTAAATAGTTAAGTGGAGAGAGAGAGGATAATTGTGTTATATTTTGCCAAAAAAAGGAAATGGCTCACTTAGGTGGGACGTTCCAGAAAGGAATATGAGTCGCTTATGGTGGGACGGAGGGAGTATATAAAGTTTAATAACAGTAGTATAATACTTAGAGTCTACATTTTAGTCTTTGTGGATATGATAAACATTAACTATACTATAATTACACTTTTCACTTGTAGTATAGTATTAGTGCTAATAAAAAGTGCATCTATAGTTCATACTTGAAACATCACAATCTAAAGAGAGCACAAAATGAAGAGCAAGCTCTTCATCACAGTAAATGAATTTTGATGATGTCGAGCGATAGTATTCGTACATGTAAAAACTAAAAGACTGGTTTAACAGACACTAGAAGCCCACAATCTACATCACTAAAGTAGGTGCAGAGAAAAGAAGCAGACAAATGGAATGAGAATGAACCTGTGAGAAGTATCCTTGAAAGGCAGTTCCATGTAAAGGCGTCAAATTAACACCATAATAATTTTGTTGCTGCCAGAACAAGGCCTGAATTGGGAACAAAAAAAATTATTTGTATCTTATCCAAATAGTAAAACAATATAGATAAAGAAGTAATAAATAATTTAGCTTCTAGTATAGCATATTCAACCTTCACATATAATAAATTTATTCAAGATATCTTGATCATTTGCAGAGAATTATAGACAACCATGGCAGTAAGAGATGCTTACCTTATTTGCAATTTCTATATACAAGTACTCATCACTAAATGGTGCCATATGTATTCTACAATAGCAAATAATAACAAATATCAGTACAAGAGGGTAAGGAAAATATAAATTCAGGGATTTTAGATTATCTATGCAGATATATATGGAGGTTTATAGTTAAAATCAAAATTGGTCTAGTAGTATTGCAAACACTTGACTAAGTTGCATAAAAGATGAAAATGCAGTCTGGGAGGACCATCATGAGGAAGAAGATGGGAAACTTCTGCAGTACAAAATCTCTTTTTTATCTTTTTTATAAGGAAACGGTTATCAATGGCAGTATATATGATTCTAACATCCTTTAATTGACAAAACCCGTAACAATAGCAATTAACACAAGGTGGGATCTTGGGCAACCCCTACCGTCCAATTGTTGGAAACATTTTCCCTTTTGGAACAAGAAACCTATCTCTTGCAATTATGTACGATTCTAGCATCCTCTCATTTATAAGCAACGTGCCTGCAGAACAAATTCAGTTTTCAGTAAATGTGTTTGGTCACATTCTGAACAAAGAAAACGCTCCACTACTGCTTCTTATTTATCTTAGCTAGTTATCTACATCTCCATTCATCAAGGGACTTATGAAATGATGGATGACAGAAGAACAATAATTAAGTATACCCATCGGTTCAGATATCAATATATCTGCTTTCTCGGGTAGTTCAACCTCTTCAACTTTGCCCTTAAATACCTATAAGCAAAAATATGCAACAAAAAATTGATAAGGGGAGAGGAAAATGGTTAATCTCACAAACAGGTAAAAGTATGACAGGACAACACTTACTGTTATTCTTTCACTGAGTGAAGGGTTTCCAGATATGAGTGTGCGCGCATAATCTGCCATGTCTGATGCTTCTACAGCATAAACATGCTTTGCACCAGCCTGAGAAAAGCATATTAGAATTTATAGATTATAAAGTTCTGATATTTATGATGCAAGGCATTCAAAAGCATCAGGTGTATCACTGAACCTGAGCAGCAAATAAAGACAAGATGCCACTACCAGCCCCAACATCAACCACTACACGATCGGTGAAATCAGTGCAGTTTTCAAGAACTGCAGCATAATAAGATCCTGGAATAGAAATTTCAACCATGTCACCAGAGGGAGTGTTTCCAACAATATACTACAGCTACAAGAAAATGCAACAAGCACTTATCTGCAAAATTTCTAGACAGGAAATGTAAAGGCCACAGGTTTCAAGAGCTTGGATATAAATGACAAACCAAAAAGGTACTGCAGAACAGCTCGAAGGAGAGAGTAACCTGTCCTCACATAGTCCTGCATCATATTTTGTTGATGAAGAAGCTGTCCGTAGTAATGGAAGTACATTTTGGCAGAAGATTCCTCTATTTTATCATCAAACTTGCTTGCAGATGATGATGTCATTTCATTTGGCAAACATGATCCTGGAACAGAGGAAATGACATATGAGTCAGAGAGTTTTCCTACTCCATCTGCTCGATATTTACTCCATTTTTATCTCTCCCTGTCTCACATACATTTAGAATTTAGAATTATCAAGGGAAAAAAAGTTATTTCACTAAACTTCCTATGTCATTTAACCATACTTGGGACTTGGAACAATTTAATGTACAGCGCAATGGAAATCAAGTTAGGGATGTGGAGCGCAACGGGACGATTATGTAAAAATCCGGGGCATGCGCCCTACGAATTGGAGCACACTAGAGATTAGAATTCTTCTTTTCTTGCTATACAAAAAAGAATTTGAGTAGAAGAAGAAAGAATTAATTGAGAAGAGGGTGATAAGCAATAAATAATGTCTTTAGAAGGGCAGAGAGCTGGAGCAGTTTTTTTTTTAGAAATGGAAAATTTATTGTTTTTGGCGATACTTTTCGTGATTTGAAGGGATTAGGATCAGATTTAAATGATAAGATTTGAACATTAATTATGATTGAGTTATGTGATAAGATTAGAAGACTTTAGGGTTTTCGAATTTAATAATTTTACTTGCCCCAGCCGCCCCAAGTTGCCTTAGGCTCGCTCCGTGAATATGGCTTGCCCCAGCCATCTCAGGGCGATTCAGTTGGCGGCCCGCGCCACAAGCACGCCTGGAGTGCACTTTTAACAATGCTGATTATACTCAAGACATGCAAGATGAGATGACCCAGGTTTGAACTATCTTACAAGGAAATAGCATTATCAAATCTTTACATGAATAAAATAAACCAGTACATACCGAGCATTAGCAAACAAGCTAACAAATACTTAGAAAATAAATGAAGAGGTCACATCCTTATTTCGTATACCAACCTTGAATAACCACTTCCTTCTTCCATTGCTCAAATGCACAATGGAAGCCCCTACTTTCCTCCTCATTTCTAAACTCTATGGTGATGCCCCTGGAATAGCTTTTCTGATTCAAAGGACAAAACCCAACAGAAAAATACCTCATTCATATATGATGCAGAAATGGGGAGAAAAAGTTATCATAATTTAGCGAGTACCAGCAAATATACAGTGATATATCATATATGGTTATTCACTTTGAGGCAAATATAGAGCAAGCACTATGCCTCCACTCATCATCTCGGAAAATACTTCATAAATTATTTACATTGATAAAAAACTGGAAGTTCAAAGCAGGCATTGGTTTTGACCCTTGAAAGAGAAGAACTAGTCCCACCTCCATTTGCATATGAACTAGACAACACCATATATGATACACAGGCAATGATACATCTCATACCTCTTTGCTTGCATCGGAAGCTTCAGACATACATAATGATTGAGCCGGACCAAGCTTGTAAAGCTGGAACAAAAACCAAAACATAATAAATAAACCGTCTTGATAACTTCATATAAACTGAACTAATTGTGAACTCAATACGTACGAGTCCGTAATACTTTTCATATGTTATCAAAGAAAAGTTTCACACTATATATAACATTAAAGGAAAGGGTCAATAGTTAAGTCCACTCACCTTTTTATAAAATAATTGTCAACATTTTCAAGAACTATACAAGTCAATTCCATGCTATATTTTTTAAATAAGTAAATACCAAACAGGTTCATGATTTCGTTCCATCCACATACTTAACACGAAGTACCTTTTTTGGTTTGTGCACTAAACACAACGTAGACAAGGAAAACAACAAAAAGTTCTTCCATTTTTCCTACATTAAACAGTCTTGAAATACTCTGACTCTATCTAAGTGTCAAAACTTTTAAAATGTCAATAAAAATTCGTTCAAATGCAGGTTAACAAAGAAAAAAGAGAAAAAATTCACCATAATCATGGATGAAACACAACACACAACACACAATGCAATTCAGATAACTTAACATAACATAACATAACTACGCGCACACACTACATTCTTCGTTTCAGCAGGCTTAGTATCCGTCCACAAAATTCAATACATAAACATACAAACACCTTCGAACCTGGCAGTTGCTGAGATCGAACTGAACCGCTTCGTCGGAATCAGACTCGTAGGTGAATAAAAGCGAGTTGGAACGGAACCGCGCCACCACCGGCGGCGAAGCGTTTCCGGAAATCGAGAGCTGCGAGATTGAGGCCACCAAATAGTCCTGTTCCCCAAGCTTATTGTTGTCCATTTGAGCAAAGAATAATTCAGCTGATTCTACCTAAAAAAATAATCAAAATCGGAAAAAGGAACAATGAATGTATCCGCGTCCAAAAAGAGAAACAGTTAGGGTTTTCACTAAGAGAGTAAGAGAGGAGGTTTTAGTGCGCAATGGCTTTTTGCTGCACTGGTTTTTGTTTGAGGCGCCGATGATCAGGGGTCCCGTGATCAGCTGCTGCACGTGTTGGTTACTGATTGGTCCTATTTGTTGCACCTCGTTTGGTTTACTATGAAAGCACACAATCGTAATTTACAAAAGATTTTGTGATGTAAATCATTTTATTTTAAAAAAAACGTGATCAAAAACATACGAGCCCCACACAAATATGAAGAGGCCTAATTACTAGAATGCCGGCCCAAAACATGCTAGCTCAATCATCTTTCAAATTAAAGCTCAGTCACAAACTGAAATCTCACAATTCAAAATCTAACAAACTTTTATCTCAATTTCTCTCTCTAGGGCATTTCCAGCAAAGCTTTCGTTCCCGACAATGGTAAATTATTCCTCCGATCATTCTCTTTTGGATTTCCATCTGTAGTCGTTGATCGTGCATCTGGATTCTCGTCTCCTTTGCTTTTTTACCGGTTCAGCTTATACATTTTGGATTACATTTACAACGGTTGTTTTGGAATTGCTCGATTGCATAAATGATCAAATTGTCATCAATGTCATGTCATTAAACTTTTCCTTATTTGATTCTTAGATTTGATAATGTGCAATTTGTTGTGATTTCATATTGAAAATGTCGAGGTTGCATGGATGCAATATAATCGAGTTAACTGTAATTTGAATAATCGATTGTTTATGACATTTTTTTTTTGTGATTGTGGATCTACCTATGCTACAGAGGATTGGTGTAATACAGAAGTGACTAATGTTGATGGAGAATAAGGGCGCATCACAATTATGTTGATATTCTTATTTTGCATCTAATGGTTCGTATAATAATTTGTATGATTAGATTTTTTTTGTTGTGTACCATACAACACATCTGTGCAATATGACGAGTTGTCTGAATTTCCTCTTCTTCAGTGAGTTAGGAATTATAAAAGCCATAACTCATATTATGTGATGTTGATGGAATTGTTTCACACAGTGCGTTCTTACCTTCTCGTGTGCTGATAAAGGGTTACAAACTTACAATGTTTCTTTCACTTATTAATGATATGAATACTAACTTACTTAGATACAGTGCTCGTGTCTTTTATATACAGTATTTCATATCTACAGTTTTATAAGATATTCATAACGTACTCTTGTTCTACCCACAGGGCACTCTAGTGGATATTTTGATATTCAATATCCATTATCCAGTTGATAGTTTCTTTTTCAAACATTTGTCTTCAAAATAAATGCTTGTTTTTAACTGTTGTGCCGCATTAACTTTTACTTTACTTACTAGACGTTGTGGTATTCCTTATAATATTATACTCAAATTGCAGGACGGTCAAGATGATTCTAAACAAAGCACTGCTGACATGACTGCATTTGTAAGTTCTCTCACACATGCTAAAGTTTGTTATTGATATGTTTGTAATTTTCATTCATTCAAGATATTAATTAAGTATAGTTTAGTATTCCGCTAGTAGTTTCTGTTTTATTGCCTGTATGATGAGTCTCAATGTCTCATTGCGTTCTTTGAATATTTTCTTTTGTTGCCTTTTCTTTTATGCTGAGGAGTGAGGACTGTTCATTCCACCTCACATGTTTGTGATTAGAATATTGTCCACTTGCCAATATTACTTGTGCTAATATTCCTACTTTTGACTTTTTAGGTGCAAAATCTTCTTCAGCAAATGGTGAGTGACTATTGTTATAAAGCTAAGTTTCAATGTATGTATTTTGGCTTTTGGATGCTTCCTATTTTATTTACCTTCTTCTTGTGCAGCAATCAAGATTTCACACAATGTCAGAATCTATCATCTCTAAAAATATCCTTCAGTACTACTACTATACATAGTTGCTTCTTCATTTGTTGTGGATGCTACCTAGTTATATTTATGAACATAAGAGTAAATAATTGGTTGAGCTTGAAAATGGGTAATCATGGAATCTGTAGTACTCCTGATATCTCAAGCATGTTTGATAAACATTCACAACATTGAACAATGCAACTCGTAAGGTACACATGGCATCAGTGACGAGCCCTCAAATTGGTAATGAACACTGCATCTTTGTCTTTCCATTCATGTTCAATTGGCACTGTTGGCTTGAGTTCCTTAACAAAGCTGCACTTGACGAAATGGGTAACCGGATTGATGAGTTGGAGCAGAGCATCAACGATCTTAGAACCGAGATGGGTCAGGAAGGCTCTCCATCGCCTTCAGCTCCAGCGAAGATTAAAGAAGATCCAAAATCTGGAGGAGATAGTTAAACATATTTCTGAGTGTTTCTAGTGCTATCTTTGAGGAGACACTATACAAGAATCAGTAGGAGCACAATCTAGTGATTGATATTCAACTGTGTTTTCTAATCGGAGATTGTTTGCAATTATGCAAATTTGGTCATCTATGTGCTTCATTTAAAGTTCACTAAAATGAGCTTTCATTTAGTAAAAATGATGCTTACCAAAATTATACTAGTAATGTTACATGCAGAAAAAAGTCATATAAATGTAATCATTTACGTAAAATTATGCCATGACATGTTTGCAAGAAATTCCAACATTTTAATTTTTGTGCAATGGCTGCTTGTAAAAACATACATTCTCTCTTAACCTTCGTTCCATTGTAAGTGATTGATTTGATTGATTTTTCTTTTTTGGTTGTCGCATTATGCATCTAATCTCTAGTATTTAACTTTATCTCGTAGGAGTAATACTTTATTCTTTCTTTTATCATCTCTCCTACTTAAATTCAATAAATATCATTTGTCTTATTATAACTGTAAAACCTTGATTTTTAATAGTACTACTTCACAAAGAAAAGTGAGTTTTTAACACTTCACTCACAAGCCCTAAAAATGGGATGGAGTTTCTAACTGAAATATTATGGTTTGAATCCTGCATGCTCTCTTTGTCCCATGTAATTGATCTTTTTTTGCCACATAATTTAGGTTATCTCCAATCATATATCAAATCTCATATTTGGTATAGAAAACTTTTCCAATAATTGTTTTTTGCATTTTTCTAGGGAACAACTCCAAATATGAGTTTCTAGGGAACAACTCCAAATATGAGTATACAGCAAAAAAAAAAATATGAGACATAGTACTAAAAAATGATGTAAATGATTGGAGAAGTTTTTAGTATGATTGAATAAATTTTATACACCAAAAATGAGATTTGGTGTATGGTTAAAGATGGTCTAAATAAAAATATGAAAATAACGTTAAAAAACATTGATGGAAAATTAAGGAACCCAAAATCTAATCCTAGAGTGAAAGATGGACTAGATTTATTACAATAAATCTACAGGATCACACAATAAGGAGGTACATACAGGACTGAAAGAAACTTAAAATACAACTGATTTTATTACAAGTGGAAGCGTGCCCTCCACAACAAGGGTAAGGTGCCTTAAATAAGGGTAGATGGCGGACTCCAAAGCAATTCTTCAATTTTGTTTACGGATTCCAAACCATTCTCCAATTTGGTTGAGTGGGAAGAGGTAAGCCACCCATCACCTTTCTGAAAAGGTGAGTAGTCATTATGCACAAAGGCTGACAATATTCTCTTCCATAATTTACGTTATGTGACAAGAGTCCTCTACAATTCATGCTGTCATGATGAGTGTAAGGACTTGCCTTCTTTTCACACTTTCAATTAAAAGCAAATACACATGAATATTAGTATCATTTTCTTGGGTTATAGATAAACACTTTCTTCTTTTTTCAAGTCGAGCTTCCTCCCAGAAAATAAGTTCATTTTCATAGTTAATAATTATTTTATTAAGGTTATGAATATCGTTTCCCCAATTATTTCTTTTATTTTAAGGATTATGAAATATAAAATTTCTTGAGAAAAAATGTGATAAAATAATAAGGGTGATGGGGTATCTTGCATGATATCGTCTGAATAAAAACTTCCCCTAATATCTTTTTCAAACTTTTTTTCTCTTTCATCATCATTATCTTCATTATTATTAGAAAAAAGTTTAGTTCCAAGGTACCACTTCGGCTCCATAAGATCCTCTCGTATAGTCTACTACTACCACTTACTCAACTTATATATATTATGGGCTGAATTTTAAAATGCATAGATCCGGGCCTAATTCTCGGCCCAATACATGGTAAGCATATTCGGGCTTATAAATTGCAGGAATCAAGAGATTAGGGTTTTACTCGGCGTTCATCTCCTGCTGCGTGTTCACTGCTCTTCTTCGCCAGCCGAGACATTAATCAGGTACGCCCTCCAACTTTAGCAAGCTAGATGCAATCATTGTTGAATGTATTGTTGATCAAGTTTTTTCCAATTTCTACTGGCCTTGTATCGTGTTCATATGGAATTGAAAAATAAGCCAATTGATTTTAGGTCAATTTTATTGCGTATAATTGAAGTTGAATTTCTCCTGGAATAAATTATGATAGATGTGTTCATAAATTAGAACGACTACTTGAAATTTCTCATAGTCTGCAATATTTCCAATTATCCACATGTAGATTTTATATTCGAATATATTCTCTTTTGTACAGTCGAAGTAGTGCTCGAAGAGACCTGTCAAAATGCAGAATGAAGAAGGTCAAAACATGGATCTTTACATCCCGCGGAAATGGTATGATACATGTTTTCACGAAGTACATTGAAGTTTTTTATGTTACGTTCTAAATCCTTCATCTCTTGTTGTTTTTTTTGACCGTCTCGATTTGGAGTGTCACAGCAACTGTAGAGTGCCAATATTGTCTGTATTTATGATGTGAAACTGATATTTGTCTCTTATGTTTGTAGCTCCGCCACCAACCGTCTGATCACCTCCAAGGATCATGCTTCCGTGCAGCTTAACATCGGACATCTCGACGAGAGGGGCATATACACTGGCCAATTCTCTACTTTTGCCCTCTGTGGTTTCATCCGTGCTCAGGTACTTTGTTAGCTGAATCATGTTATGTTTAATGCCATTTATTTGTAGACTAACTTGTCCATTATACAATTTGAATAAAATGTGGTTAAATCTTATTTAAGTCCTTTCACCGGTTATCGTACAGTTCCTGTTTTAATTAGTAGTAGTATACATTAGCTCGTTTAATGCTTTGTGGACTTGGTTTGTTTGCATCAACCAACTCCTTTTATCGAGAGTTCAATATGTCGACTGAACTGCTTTTATACTAGTATTGCAAACTGAAACATGAACTCAGTTTCTGCAACATTTTTTCTAATAAGCATCTATACCTAATGCACTCACTCTATTTGATTAGTTTCGTTATACTGCCCCCACATCAAAATTGCAATGCTTTTGGAACTTAACTTGTTCTTGATCTCTCACTTCAGGGTGATGCCGACAGTGCTTTGGATCGCCTCTGGCAGAAGAAGAAAGTTGAGGCCCGACAACAGTAGACCTTTATGTTCATGGTTTCAAGAACAAGCTTAACCTTGGATGTTTCTCTTTTTTGCAATTTGTGTTAGTGACTTTGATGTGGATGCAATTTTTTGCCATTATCATTGAATTCGAATATTACAACATTTTGTGCCCAATATACGCTGCATGCTTTTCAGTAGTGGAGTATGTTTTTTTGGCATCTAAAATGGAGTAGTATTTTTTTAATGTTTTTTTTTAAACTCATGAAACATCTTCCATGGAACATGCTTGCTGCTTGATGAGACTCCATATGTAAATACTTCTAAGAAACATTAGGAATACTACTATTTAGTTCAATTCCTATTTCAATTTTAATGATAAGACGGTGGATGTCCAATATACATGGAACATGTTTGGGCTTGATAAGATGGTGGATATCCAAAAACTTCAAAGAAACACAATAAGGCAAAATTGATCGTTTCCTGTCGAACAATTCACTTCTTTACCACTACATAATCAATTCTACAGCCTTTCACTTATTCTAGCAATATCATTTCTTCATTCTCTTTGCTGCTCCTAATGGTAGTGATGGTGCAGATGCCGATGGTGATGACGATTTTTCTGAGCTCTTATTGCCAGGGATGGAGCTAGAGTAGAATCTGAGCTCTTATTCCCAGGGATGGAGCTAGAGTAGAAATTATAGACGGAGGGGCAAAAATATTATTAACATACAAATAAGTATATAAAAATATAACAAAATATATTATTAAGTATAAGGGTGTATGTAAGGTGGCATGTTTTTTAGGAGAGGGGCAAGTAAAAAATTTTTTTAAATACAGGGGCCAAATAGTGTGAATTTACATACTCCATATATTATGAAAAATTGAAGGGGGCATTTGCCCCTTCTCAGCATAGGGTTAAAGTGGGAGATGAGAGAAATGTCATTTGTATCTTAACACGCAATGTTTGTTAAAGTCGCGTACAGTTCTTGTCCATATTTGATTTTCCATCAGCTACATAAGAACGACTTTTATCCAAATTAGGTATGTGGGACATCTCTAACCATGTTATACATAATTGATTTTCTTGCCAAAATTTGAAATTTGTAGGCCAGCCAGTTTTTTTTGTGACGTAATGCGTGATGACATTTTACAAATATGGACCATAATTATCAACTACTATTACCGTCCCTGAAAATTTGTCCCATTTTTCTATTTCCGTCTCTAAAATTTGTTTCATTTCACTTTTACTATTTTTGATAGTGGACCTCATATTCCACTAACTCATTCTTACTCACATTTTATTATAAAATTAAAACTAATATATAAAAGTAGGACTCATAATCCACTAACTTTTCCAACTCACTTTCAATTACATTTCTTATCGTGCCAGATCAAAATGAAACAAATTTTGGGGGACGGAGGTAGTATTAAGTGGAGCAAAAAGTGTAAGAATCAAGACGATGGGCCTTCGAAAAGTCGGATATTTTCTACTCATAATAGCTCTAAATACATTGTTTTAGGAGGTGGAGAACCTAAACCACACAAAATTCAGGGCTATACATTTCTATTAATTTTAGGCGGAATGTTACATTCAATGCACGCCCCCGAGTAGTCAGTCTATTATGAATTTATGATGTGATTTCTTTGTCGATAAAAAAGAATAATAGTTTGTGGACTTGATTTTGTTATCCTAACTCAAGAGTCCATACCTGTGATAGTTACTTTGAGATAGATTAAACATGGGCCACAAATAAATGGTATGGACATGCATTCTACATCTTATTAATCTGGGGCTTCAATTTCACAGAATACCATCATCTTTTGTCCCTACTATGATGATTTCCTAGTGTTATTTTTTTGTGACTAAGATTTAAGAAGCTGAAAAAAGTACTCGATTTGACATATTTTAGAAAATACATACTGTTGGGACACAAAATATGATTATCATCACCTGATGAAATTAGACTAGATGTTATCTTGTTTATAAACTTACATAGTTGAAAATCACTCCTTGAATGAATTGTCGAAAACAAAACATGCAGTTTCTATAACTCAGATGTTTTCATTGGAACAATAGAGTAAAACAAAAACTGAATTATTATGTTGGTGCTTAAATGAAATTAAACAAGAAAGATTTGTCTTCTACTGGCATACCAATAAATTGGTATACTCCACTTGCACACATAAAAACGCAATATTTTAATGCATATCCAGATCTTCGTAAATCTAATTAACGCTAATGATTGTTTAGATTTTAATTGTTACTTAATGGCCAATAAGAAATTAAAGATGACTTTTTTATTATAATATTTTTTACTTATATAATCAAGAATGAATTTTTATTGCCGATCAAACTCAACAAAAGGAGAGAGGTGAGAGAAAGTGGAGATAGGGAGGAAAAAGAGTGGATTGCAGAGAATTGATGAGCATCTGAAAAAAGAAGTTTTTTTCACAAGGGATTCAGAGTGATTCTTGATACCTGTATTGATGAATCATAGCACATTTTGACCTCTCTTCAAAATTCCTCTATATTTAGTACGCTCCCTCCTCTCCGTTTCCCTTCTCTCCCTCCATTGCTCTTCTCGTGTATCGCCTAATACTTCCAAAAAATATTTGCCTTTGTGCTTTTATTACACTTTTCCTACAGTGTGTGTTGGTGCTACTCACAGTTTTGCATCTTCATCAACCGCATCCCTTTTGTTAATTGGGAGAGAGAGAGTTGGCATTCCGAGGTTTGAAGGTTTTGGGTACAATCAAGAAGGTGAGCTGTGTATTACAGTATGTGTAAAATTTGAGTTCTTTTTGTTGTCTGGAGTGATGATGTGGTGTTTATATAGTGATTAATTTGATGTTTTTTGTGTTTTGTGTTTAGCCCTTTTGGTGTTCTTATTTAGGGAGTAATTTGAATTTTGTGAATTTTGATTTGATTAATATATTACTGAAGATCGTGTGGTTTCAGTTGCTGTATCCTTAAAAATTAGATCTTGCATCTTCCGGAGAATTTTCAATAAATTTTGACAAAAATATTACTCCACATACCTGAAAATTCCTGTTTCTTGATTATATGTTGCAATCTAGCAGTAAGGTACTGATGATCAATGCTCTGCAAATCCCCAAATATGTTGATGAAGTTTTTAGTTTGTCAGTTTTGCATAATAATCAGCCTCATGTAACATAGTAATCCTTTTATAGGACCAGACTATTTGGAGACATACCAAGATTTGATATCCCTATAGTTCTTGATGTTATTCTCCATTGACTGTTCAGTACTAGTCATAAAGATCAATTTCTTTCGATTGTATCAATAGTGAATTCGTTGCTCGTTAAGTTCCTGGATCTGCATATTCAGCTGAAATCTTCTAGAAGTGTGTTATTTGCCATGTATTTTCTGTAACAATTTCCTCTTCTTCTTTGACCTATCGTAAACGTAATATACTGATAAAGATCTTTCTGTTTTTTTCCTAATCAGCCATGATGATACATGGTGAAACCATAAGCAATTCTGAAGGCGAGATTAAGGTCAGTTTTGGTTATCATTGCAACGGTAAGAATGATAGTTCTTGGGATAGGCCTAATTATATTGATATCCCGTCTTCTGGTGGACTCCGAAGAGCCAGTAGCTCTTTCTCTTGCCTCTCTGGTGCTGCATTGAGTGCTAATGCTACGTTAGCTAACACAAATATTTGCAATGGGTTGATTGCGTCTGAGATACTCCCGACTCTGGACTCTCCTAATTCATTCCGGAGGATTCCATCTCTAACGAAAATGGACCTGCTGTCGTCTTCTTTCCAGAGCAACATGACGATCTTGAGCCTCAGCCCGTCCTCACCAAGTGAGACACTTGATTATGATTCCTTTTCGCTGAAGTCCATGAGCGCTCCTTCGAGAAGCGAAAGCTTTCTCAATGCAATGGAGCTGCAAATTGCCGGAGGGGCAGCTGGCGAAGACAGAGTTCAAGCTGTTTGCTCTGAAGAGAACGGTTGGCTTTTCTGTGGCATTTACGACGGCTTTAATGGAAGGGACGCAGCTGATTTTCTGGCTGGAACATTGTATGAGACAATCACCTCTCACCTCAACTTGCTAGACTGGGATATGGATCAGGATTTGTCAAAAGGCACTGACTGTTTGTACACGCAAAATGGGAACAGATTTTTCCAGCAGAGCGTGCTTAGCAGCCTTCAACACGCGCTCAATCAAGTGGAAAGTGAGTTTCTTCACATGGTCGAACAGGAAATGGATGACCGTCCTGATCTAGTATCTATCGGATCTTGCGTGTTGCTCACTCTACTCCATGGAAAAAACTTGTACTTGCTCAATCTTGGTGATAGTCGAGCAGTCTTGGCTACCTATGATAATGGGAATGGCACAAGAGGCAGCAAGAGGCTGCGAGCCGTCCAGCTTACTGATAGTCATACTGTCGACAACGAAGACGAGAGAATCAGAGTTCTGAACGAACATCCGGATGACCCTTCTACCCTCGTGGCTGGAAAAGTGAAAGGAAAGCTTAAGGTTACGAGGGCTTTTGGAGTTGGTTACTTGAAAAAGGTACATCTTTGGACAACCTAGTTTGTTCGTTTAATGGTTTATAGTACTATGTAGAGTCAACTTATGCTTCTTCATATATCTTATCATTCAACTCTTGTTTTCTGCAGAAAGACATGAATGATGCTTTGATGGGTATTCTAAGTGTCCGTAATCTCATAAGTCCTCCTTATGTATCTATGGAACCATCTCTTATTGCACATGAAGTATCGGACTCTGATCACTTTGTTGTGCTCGGGAGCGATGGCTTGTTTGACTTTTTCACCAATGATGAAGTCGTGAACCTCGTGCATTTGTACATGCTAAGGAACCCTTCTGGCGATCCAGCGAAGTTCCTAGTCGAGCAGCTCGCTGCAAGAGCAGCAGACTCAGCAGGTATGCGATCACCACTTAAATTTCTTTATTTTGTTTGATGTGATTGCAGACGATGATGCTGTATTAAATAATTCAGTGCTTGCAATCATCATAAAAATATACTATTCTGCTAATATTTTTTAAGTCGATCTACTTGATTCAGTTATGTCACCGTGGTTGTTCAATAGTTGTTGCCTCCTGTATATCGACATCATCACTTCCTTTTTCGAGTATTGACTTCCCCCTTCTAAATTATATTGTAATGATCTAGACAGCAATATTATATGGTAGGCCAGATTAAATAATCATCTTTGAAACTTGCATAATCTCTTATGATTTGTTGCATATATTTATATTACCTCATCTACTTTTCAAACAATAATTGAACTAGACAAAAATCTTGAATAAGTCTCTTATGAGTTACATGACTTTTCTGAAAATATCGCGTTAAATATAGTATTATATTATTACGCTACAGGTTTTAGCATGGAAGAGCTGATGAGCATCCCTGCTGGCAGAAGGCGGAAATATCACGACGACGTCACAGTCATGGTGATCGTCTTGGGGACGAACAAACGGACGTCGAAGGCGTCAACGCTGTGTCTGTGAAACAGACCGACCAGGTCAAACTTTTTTGCAGCTTCTTAGCTTTAGATTCCCTCCTTAGATAAAAGGTTTGAAATAAACTCGGTTTGTACATATATCTTCTTTAAAACGTGTTGTTGATTGCAAAAATCGTGTATTTGCACATTAATTTTTTGTATGTGGAAGGAATATATCTTGTTATGAGTCAAGAAGCTTGATGATGAAGAATGTTGAATTTGTGGAATATTTTTATGGATAAAAATGACATTTGCAGAAAGGTGGTTCTGTTACAGCAATGCTAAGATTCCTTTTGGTTATTTATATCGATTTCGAGCATAAAACAAGGCGCTGCCTTTTGTTTTATGCTCGATTCCTTGTGTTGGTGCGACTTCTCGACCTATGAGGCATTGGTGAGAGCGGAATAGAGATTAGAGACCACTCTTTTATTATATGCTTT